>NC_052510.1:37558873-37643873 GCF_014356525.2 Nilaparvata lugens
GGATATTCCTCAGTGATTGCTGCATCATCTGAGAAAACTCCGTAAAAGTGATCTCTGTTCGAAATTAACAGAATGCTCAAGTATAGACATTTAGAAGAATACAAACATTTCATTTAATGTTCATTGAAATCGACCACATCAGTATTATTTACACGTGAATTACCGGTAGTGTATTGTTAATGTATTAGGATTTGAGAAGATAATATGAGCATCTTATTGGTTTTTCTCTCAATGATTGAAATGAATGGCTTAATTGCTTTTATATAATAATGAAAATATCACAGTTTATCACATTCCAGTACAATTATCTTGTTTCACAATCCATTTCTAAGTAGAGCTCATAAGTATCGTAATCTTGCCATACAATTACCATACAATAATTGAAGTTGATTTCATTCAACTTCAGTGGTGCCATTTCACCAAACTGCTAAAGGGTGGGCAAAAACCAAGAGGTATTGGGGGGGGGGAGGAATATGCTTTCACTGTGACATCTTGCAACTTGTTAATTCTCACATTGAAATTTATTCAATAAGTGTACCCATTCTGTATTCAAACTATACCACAGAGAAAAATATATTATTTATTACTCTGTACCCGTATCCATACTTTCAAGGCAATTTTGCTACATTGTTGATACTGTAGAAGGAATTATACTACTGCTGATAAAGAAAAGTATTAAATCATTATGAGACTCTAAGGATTCGTGTAGATAGACCCGCATTTTCATTATTTATCTGATCTTTGAGGGGGGCCTAGGCCCCCTAGGCAGCTGATTATAAGTAAGAATTAATATTGCTATTTTCATAATACAGTACACCTGAAGAATTGGCAAAGTTTATGGTAAGGGGTGAGGAGGTACTCAGCTCTTCCAACTAACATCGGATTAGTTTTGTGCAGTCTACTATAACAGATGTTCCCATATGGATGTTACTATAGACGTATTTATCATCGTATTCAATTTCTGTTTGTTAGTTTGTTTGTATGTCTGATGGAAATCGAAAACGGCTCTAACGATTTTGATTAAGTTTGAAATATAGTATATAGTTTGAAATATAGAGTTTGTGATACGAAAATCATCATTTGGATTAGGACTCATGTTTAGGATAACTCAATGAGGGAACTTAAAAAAGGTACGAGGGAACTTAATGATTAGGTACGGTAATATTATTCATCAACCGAGTAGCAGCTGACTGAGAGAGTTTTCCGTCGTCAGTTGAAAACAGTTGATCAAGAGAGTTTTTCATCGTCAGTTGAAAACAGCTGATCGAGAGAGTTTGCCATTGTCAGTTGAAAACGAGACAGATGTGTTGAGTCACCAAGTTTGTTGACGTCATTTTTTTGAAGTTATTGCATGATTCGAGAAAATAGGTGCAGAGAGCAGCCGAGTGACAGCAACGCAACGCAAATTTGAATTTGAAACATAATGATTGCGGTAATATTAATAAGGTAAATACTGAAGTAGTCAGTTTTAATATAGGTACCTGAGTAATTGAATCATAACAATTCATTCACTTCTAAATTTCCATCTCTATGTCTTTGTACTTTCAACTCTGTTTCTTTGATATTGTTATCTTCATAGACGTGAAGTAGATAGATAAGGGTGGGTGTCTTCCATGAGTAAAATGAAATGTCTATTTCCGACTTCTGCAGTTGAATACTTGTAGCTAGTAGTTCTGTGAACAGTAGACCTCGTACAGCATTTATAAACAGATCTCATTGTCAATATGTCACCCCAATTAGCCCTTCGGACATCGGAAAAAAGAAACCGGTACCGTGACGAGAGATCGTAAGTGTTGAAACGGCCAATGACTGATTGGCGTTTATTGACGATGACAATATTACCTGTTATAAATAAAACCGAGAGCATTGCCAAGCTGTAATCATCAAAAGCTAATTTACAAACATGCCAACATACATATACAGACAAAAGCAAATCCCGTCGTTGAAACGTAGAAAAATCAATCATGAAAATATGTAAATCATCAAATCATGAAAAAATAACATTTTCCCGCTATTTTGGGAAATGAATACTGTATATCTTGCAGTATTGAAAATGACATTCAAAATGAAAAACAATACTGAATAAACTTATTATATTGAAAATTCTCAATGTTCGAGTAATTAACCCTCCAGTAGGCCTAGACTACATTCAACACAGTAGAACCTATATAATTTGTAGCTTACGGGACCAAGTATTTAATACGAATTTTGGAGGGTGACGAATTATATATCAAGCTCTGCAATATCGAGGCTGATTAAACAAAATACGAGAAAATTATATCATTGATACTGATCCCATCATTGCCCATAATTAATTCATAATATAGCCTCTATGAATGAATATTAGAAAATATTGTTAAATATTAATTTGACATACTTGTAAAAGATTTCAGAGATCAATACAACTGTTCATGAGCGAGTTCTTCAACCAAGGCTGTCTCTAGTTATATTATTATATTATGTGAATCCATAGAACTTTAAAGTTCACTCCGTATGGGTAAATAATTCACAATCAGAATTCAAAATCCCTAAACTAATAATACCAATTACTATAACGTTAAAGGTATTGCTATCACAAGTTGTATTATCTAATACATATAGGCGATGTTGGAAACAAACAATACCTAGACAGGCAGACAGACATTAACGAAAGCGAGTTGATGTAAAATTTGTATATTAATCAGCTGAATTCGGGGCATTAAGGACAGTATATGTGATTATTCTTAAATAGCATTAGCTCTTATGAATAAATGGGTAAATTGTGGTAATTGCATGCAATTAATATTCCAGCTTACTAATGATAAATCACAACACCCTTTTTCCAATTCACTTCATCAGTTGATGTGATTTTTGGTCTCCTCATCACTGGAGTTATTAGTAACTGTAGCATAATTTTCGATGAACTCATTACTGGAGTTATCAGTTACTATTGCATATTAGTGTATTTATCTTTATGGGAATACCAATTACAGTGTTTTTGATGACAAAACTACGAATTATAGAGAAGTTTCAGTGTACTCACTAATCTTGACAATTGACCTATCAAGTGAAGTTATTTTCGTTTTGAGTCAAGAAATTTACTAATAGTTCTATTATTTAAGCTCCAAATAACTGCAGAAAAGAGAGACAACTGCACAAAATAGGAATGATATATAGGACTTATAAATAGATATATAGGACTGATAAATAGTAATTATACAGTTACAAGATAAGTCATCGTCTGATATTACTACGTAAAGGGTTCGAAAAGAGTGATAGGTTTCAGAAATAAATTGTCAATGGTCTTGTTAAGAATAGCCTACATGTGGGGATTCATCAGAACAATACCATTGTTTGAAAACCAGACAGCTCTGCGTAGTACAGTCCGTCCAAGAAGTATAACCTGACCGTCTTGTTTTTGAAGTGTCTGAGATTCGATGTGTCTGACTTTGTCGTTTCTGTACGGATGTAAAAGTGTCCGGTTTTGGCGCCTAACGCACACGCCAATTCGAGACTCTTTCAAAACAGTCATTCCCTGTCGCTGGCGTACGGTGTCGATGGATGAGATAGTCGCTGTCCACTCCTGTCAGGTTCTGGGTGTGTCGGAGGACTAAGGTGGCGCGTACCCTCAATAAGTATCGAATTGTATGTAACACAAGTGAGTCTGTATACAGCTTGTGAGCAAGTTGAGTTTCATAAAATGAACCATTGAGAATGATAGAATAATTACAAGTACTTGATTACTGATTTACATTCAATAATTGCAGATTATACAAGTAACAGATGTAAGGTGCAAGGTAATAGATAAGTTTGTGCTACCAGCTAGAATTGCCTTCAAGAAAGCACACGGGGCCACTAATGAGGGTAATGAAGCGGAATCAGAGGACAATGAAGACGTATGCCAGTCGAGAGTTGAAGGATGCACCTTTTTGGAACAATAGCCCAGTGCACAGGTAGCGCGGCCCCGTCTCCTTTCTTTTACCCTTCAAAATGTTTAAAGGCTTTTCAAAGCCATGGATTATTATGGAAAAAAAAGGGGATAATGTACAGGATATTGCTTCTCTATTTCAACTTTTTTTTCTTCGATAAAACCAGCCAAACTAGACAAAACACAGCTGCCTTAATCACTGTTACCTCCAGTTCTTATTGAGCTCAGTGTGCACGTGCCGCATGGAACTTGCAAGATCTACGTTCTCTGTCAATGAGCCGCTCAATGGCAGTGAAGAGAGATAGCAGAACCGCATTGCCAATTCTCTGCCTTGTCACTGCTTTCTGGACAGGATACCTGATACCAGATGATCCGCATCTGATGTAATATAACTGTTCATGCTTGTATGGAATAATCAATTATATTTCATTCGTCAAGAGACTACTGTATATTTTTCAATTATTAAATGATAAACCTCCATCATTCAGATAAAATATTTTTTGATTAATAATATTTCAAGGTTGTCAAGGAACGATTTAGCAACGTCTCGGAGCTGGAAAAGGATAGTGCTATCTGCCTTTTCGAATTACATACAATCATATCAACACCAATGCTGATCAAATACTGCCATTATTATTGATTTATATATAAACGTGGACCTCTCTATAGTCATGGTATAATATAGCCATCCAAGTTCCATAATGACTAAGATTCATAGCCCTAACAATGGTGACAACATATTATTATTATCATGTAGGCCTATTTATAGTTTTGAAGTCCCATACTGTAGTCGTAGAAAAAATGTTGTACGTAATTCCAGCGTAAAACTTCTTTATTGCTTTCGCAAAATTATATGACTCGTTTCCAGTGAATCTCAACAGTCATGAATATGGATTTTCAATGATGACACGTTTACTCAATCGAACAATATAAGTATCATTATGAAAAGCATTATCCATATTACATTTCTCAAGTGTTTTTTTTTTCATGAAACTACATTCAGAATAGACAAGGCTATTCTAAGGCTAGCTATTCTAGCTAAAACGATTTTCGAAAAAAGTTGAATTGGGTCTTGGCACTCTAACCTGACCAGCCCTCCGAGCATGCTCAGAGGCCCATGTTCAGCTAAATCTACTGTATTCCCCAAGTTTCCACTAGCCCAATAAAATTGCATAAGTACTTTATATATGTACTAGCAGGTAACCCGTGCTCCGCAAGAGTCCATTTTGAACTTTACAAACTGAAAACTTGACGTAATGAAATATTGAAAAGTTGAAAACAAGCCTATAACCGTCCTCGGTTAATAAAGAATCTTCATGCTGAATTTCAAGTGAATCTGTCCAGTAGTTCAGACGTGATGATGCGTCAACCATAACTTTCCTATCCCGTACAGTATCCCGTATCCAATATAGATGATGGATGGATGGATAATCTATCAGTATCTTTGAATGGGAATAACTTTTGAACGGTTTGAGAAATCGGTGCGGTTTTCACCACCATTCATTTTCTTTTGAAATTCTTTATCGGAAACATGTATCATATTTCCCAATTCAAGAAAATAAAGTTGAATTCAAAATGGCGGTTCCAAGCTGGTACACCAGAATTTTGATGCGAAAGAAAATCAATTATTTTTATTCGAATAGAATCACTAATCATCTCCCTTCTAAAAGAAATGTTCAGATGTTTCTTCGCAACAACTGGAATCATGACAAATTGAAAGCTTGACGTAGTGAAATCTTGAAGAATGAAAAATAGGCCTATAACCATCCTCGATTAATTAAGAATCTATATGCAGAATTTCAAATTAATTACTTGAGTAGTTTGGACGTGCGTGAAACATAATTTTCCAATTCCTTAGGTGTATAAGCCAGTTCTTTCTTTTACTATGGTATAGTTAATTGAAGAAGACATAATAATTGAAAACCTCACTGTATCATATTGATTTTTTCCAATAATTCAATTTTAGTATCGATTAGATATTCATTTCACTCCGAATTTGTGTCTGATAATACATTATAACTGATGAATATAAATTGTTACTGATTTTATTTTGTTATATTCATGTTCTTCCTATGAACTCCAATGATACAAAATTTTAATGCAAAATGCATTTATGCATTTGTATGTGACGTTATAACCTCCATATGAACAAGCAAACACATTTTACAAAAATGTAGGTTATGCTGTATAAAATTTCATGTCCAATGAATGAAATTTGAACATTATTTTTAAAAAATCTAGAAGGGAAATTGGAATTTGGGCTTCGAGGTGCACGAGGTTAATATTTTTAGAATCTATTTGGAAATTTGGAGATCTCAATCATTCCCGTTTTTCCGGTATGCAATCCAAAAGTTGACATGATCTGATGCGAACAAACACAACCCTGCTCTCTCTTATTATATAGAATAATGATCTTAGGCTAGGAATCCTCAAATTGTTGAAGAGATTGTAGTGAGCAAAAGGTTCTTCATGCAAGAAATGAAGCAAGGATCTCTGTAAACGCATTAGTGGTTCAAGTGGATGATGTATGTACATCCACAACATGAAATACCACATGAAAGTCTGGAATGCGCAAGTGATAAGTATACATTCTTCAAAATATAAATAGCATGAATTCCTTATATGGTAGAATCTATGAAGAAGCATGCACATGCTATTTTCCAACATCCGCACATGGCTCCTCCACAGAAGATCATCCTCCTATTTTACCTGACTGGATTGTAATATAATGGAACAGATACAGCTATCATGATTGAGGCAGTAAATGTTGTGGTGTTTAAGTGGTTTCTCAAAGGTGAATGATTCATAACTTGAAATATTTGAGTAGGTTTTTTTGTCAGCATTGAGTTTCAGCTTATTCAAGGAAAACCACAGGGAAAACAGATTGAGATCAGACTGCATCTGGAGCTGCAGATTTTTTAAACAGTCCGCACCATAGTTATCAAGACTCAAGAATTTTTATTTGCTACAAAAACTTTACAAAAAGCAATAAGAATCGTCAATCAAAATCACAATGAAAATACAAAAACGTGAAGTAAGGTAAGCTAATTGCATAAATACATTCGATTACCAATATCGCAGAATAATTATTTAGAAGAATCAGATGACCATAACATCATAGAGTCATAACATAGTAATATAAATACACTTATTTCAATGTAAGTCAAATTGATGTTTTAGTTAAAAACGTACTATTTTTCAATTCAAAAATTCAGAATAGTAAGCCTTTTCTTTGTAATGCTAACTTTAAATTTTTCTAGAGGCTGATTTTTAACTTTTAATGGGAGTTTATTATAGAACAATAACTGTAGATAGTAGTGGCTTTTCATGCTCTTGCTCAATCTGAGGTTTGTTTTTACCATTTTTTCTTCATTCCCAGTATTGTGAGCATACATTCAGGATGTTTGAGAAAGTTGTTGGAGTTTTTCTTCACATGAATTGAATTTTGAAATAAAGCGATAGCAGAGTCAGTATACCCAGTTTAATAAAGTGGGGCTTGCATGTTTCTCTTGATGAGAGGTCCATGATAGTTCTAATTGCCTTCTTCTGTCATATAAAAAGCACTTTCATATTTTGAGCAATTACTCCACATTTTCATCCCATAACTAAGATAAGAATGTAAAAGACCGTAATAGGTCATTTATAATATTTGTAAATTGACAAGACTGTTCAATCTCTCAAGGAGGTAAGTTACCCTTGAAAATTTGTTTACATAGACTATCTACATGTTCATCCCAACAAACTTTATTGTACAATATTACACCGAGTAATTTAACAGACTTGAGTTTATCATGATCCACATTATATTATGACCTGATGAAAAATATATTACTCCTCTGTTTTCTGTTCATTCAATCCCAGGTCATTTGATAAATACCATGATTTGGCCTAAGGACAAATCAAGTTTATCCTGAACGTTCACCATGTCAACATCCGAATGAATTATTGAGGTATTATTAGCATACAATATAGAAAGACCTGATATATTGAAGCCGAAGTCATTGACAAAAACCAGAAAGAGGAAGGGCCCAAGGACCGATCCTTGAGGTACACCTGTATTTATTTTCAATACATCAGAGCATTCACCTGCAAACTTGACTATCTGGTTTCTTCCATCCAAATAACTCTCCAATAGCTTCAACTCTTCATTACCTATACCATAGTGCTCTAGTTTTTTGCATAGAATCACATGCAAAACTCTATTAAATGCTTTGCTAAGATCTAATAGGTAGGTTTGCCCTACTGCACATTTGTTTTCAAAACATTGATGTATGAAGAAATATTTATAAAGTTGCATAAGGAGACATAACTCCATTATTTTACTCATAATAGGTACTAGAGCAATCGGCCTGTAATTTTCAGGATTCTTTGGATCACCTTTTTAAAAAAACTAGAGTAACACTGAACATTTTCAGACAATCCGGGAAGTAGCCCATGGCAACGATAAAATTTATCATATATGTCAGAGGATGTAAGATTGTGTCAATTATTTCTTTAATCAGGTAATTAGACATTCCAAAGACATCCTCACTGCATGAATTACTCATCCTACCAACAGTAGATTTAACAGTCAATTTGTATGCAGGCTTTGGAACATTAATCAGAAAATGTTGAAATTGAGTATCAATTTTTTCCTGTTTATCATTCTGTCCCCTAGTTGATACATTAACTCATCCAATACTTCTGGAGGGATTAAAATTGGTTTTTACGGGAGGGCATATGATGAGTCTCTTTCTTGACTATTGACCAAGCAGCCTTAAACCTATTATTAGCATTCGCGATAAATTCACTATTTACCTTCACTTTTGCTTGTTTCAACTCTTTTCGGTAGTGTTCTCTTATATTTTAATAGACTTCCTTATCATACTCACTTATTTGTACTCTTAAATTTACTGTAAAAAATCAACAATAGAATGTGTAATTTTTTCAGTTCAGGCGTGAGCCATTTTGAGGAGCATTGTTTTCTACTTTCATTTTTCATCAAAACGCACAGTTGAAATTTAGGGATTCGACTATAATATTCAAGAATATATTCACTGCTTTATCAACATCATTATTACTCTTATTAATTTTCTCCCAACAAACATCCATAAGAGAGTATTTCAAATTGAAAATTTTTTTCTTTGTAAAAAGCCTCATAGTCCTTGCTCTATTCAGTTTATGAGATTCATTAGACATTTTTGAAGATGACACACTTCTCAGATTAAAAGAAACACAAACACCAGCATGATCAGGTATCAAACCTTGTTCCAAAAGCGTTACTCGAAAATAATCAGACGAGACATTTGTAATGTCCTGCTCCTGGGAGGGGCATGGACAACACTAAAATGAATAATTATAAACTTGGAGCCATTAGTCCAAAAACCAAAATTATAATCATAAGCCATGTGTAATGTTTCTCAACGTTTAGTGCCCCACGTTGTGTCAGCATGTGTAATATCCTGCTCCATGGGGGGGGGGCATGGATAACACTAAAAAGAATAATTGAAAACTTTGAGGTTATCTTGTAATTATAGGTTATGTTTACATTCGCTCGGCCTTGCGAATGCATAGACAGTGACGAAGCTGTGTGATGATTATAGTAAAAGATTGATTTGAAGAAATAATTTCCTGAAGCGGTAGGTTGACGGTCTACAAAGTAGCCGAAGTTGGAACTGTAAATTTCTGAACTAATGCTGTAGTTGGAAATATGATAAAGTAAAATCAAATTAAATCTAATACTCAGATGCAGTTCAATTTGAATCTGTCTGTTTTAATCAATGCTGTCGCCAGGACCAAGCAGAGATTTAAAAATCGGAATGAATCCACTCTCTAAATAATAACCAGAATACTTAAAATCTAATACCTGTTTTATAGTTGGAAGAGATATTAGACCGCACAAGACAACAAACAAAATGGCAAATCCATGCGAACATTATCAAGACATTACTTGAACCTGGTTGGTGAGTAATTTGTAGAATAGAGGTCAAACGATCTTAGTAAATTCAACAATTCTTGGATGCCTGGTTCGACTTTTTTGAGAAGTCAACATTGAGATCACCCGCTAGTATAAAGAATTAAAAGCCATTTACCCTACTTGTTACATATGTCAGTAATATTGTTCCAAATTAACTATAAAGTCTCTGGAACGGGAGCCAGGAGGGCGGTGAATACTAATTACTAGGGTATTTAATTAATCAAGCCTAAGCTGTTGTTTCACAACTATCCATAGAACAGTAAGAGGTAATGTCAATAATAATAAAATCAATTCCTTCCCTCACAAATATTGAAGAGCCGCCGTATGGAGTCGGCCGACAGTAAAAACAAACCAGTTTGAGATTTTGAGGTAAATAAAAATCAATCTCTTCCTCGCGTAACCAGTGCTCACTCAAACAAGTTATATCAACCTCATTGCGACTCAAAATAGCTTCTAGTTCAAGAACCTTATTTTTCAAAGATTGGATATTTGGAGCACAACCCTTCAAATTAGAGCTAAGGTCCTGTTTTCTAGTACATTTTAGGATTGTTCTGCTTCTACTCATATGAACAGGACCAACAACTAGTTTCCCCTAGGTCTCATGGTCATGTTGAAGCTCGATAACAGTGTTTGTTCCACTCTTACCCAATATTGCCTTAATTTAATCAGTCACGCTCTTCTTACCTGTCCAGTTTAGGTGTAGTCCATGCCTAGTAAAATGTTCTCTTTCGAGATCACTAAGATCTACCACCTGAACATTATGCATCCTTTCACAATACCATTTTATTCCATTGTTAGTTTTCCTAATCTCTTCATTTACAGACGATCACTCAGGAAGATCATATGTAAGTGGTATTTTAGATGATAATTCGTGATACTCAATACTTGAAGAAGAGTAAGCAAACTTTTTATAAAACTAGCAGCCTGATCACAATATACATCATTCGCACCTCCCACAATAACCACATGGTCCTCATTGGATAGAACTTCAGTTCCACTCTTAATATTATTTAGTATGGGGTTGGATTTAGCACCTGGCATAATAAAACCACTGGTTGTCCTTTCAAGCTCAGCTCCATTCAAGTTATTCACCAAATCACGACCATGGCTGTCGCCAGATTCTAACTACCTTTTTGGATGGTTTGGTGTCAATTGACACTGTTGGTTCAGTTCCCAGAGAAATATCACCAGTTTTGGGGATATTATTGCTTGTATTGTGTCACCTTTAGGTTTCAAGTAGTGACAGATTACCTTCAAAACATGCCATCTGTACAATTATTAGTATCAAAATCATTGAAGCTGATAATCCTTTCAAGACAGCCATTCAACTCTCAAGGTGGAAAATAACGAAAATACCACAATCATGAGAATTCTTCTGCTGCAAGCAAGTCACATTCCCTTTTTTCGGATACCCATCACCTTGGCCATTTTGAGTTCGGATGGAAATTTTCCTTCATTCAGACTTTTGTTAAATATATATGAAAGTATTTCACATATTTTAGGTGCTATTTTCTTAATCTAAAATGGTGAGAAAGTGTTCACACCAGAGGAATTTTTACTGGATAATTTATGAATAAGTAGCAACACTCCATCTGCATTGATAGGCATCCAGATCTTGGACTACGCTTGATATTGAAGGACCTGTGGAAGACATTCTTGGCCTCTATTGAAGGGTTGGGAGTGGATGAATCAGATTCTTCCACATTTATAAAATAATTATTCAGTTCCTCTGCTACTTCCTTTTCATCCGTTATAGAATCACATCCTCTAACAAAATCTATAGATTTCTTAATTTTTTTCCTACTCATTAATTCATTGATTATTGTCCATTGTTTTTTGCTATTAACCCTGGCATTATGAAAAAGGGCTGAATAGTATTCCTCCTTTGCCTCCTAAATCCATTTACGTACTTATTCTTGAAGCTCCTGAAATTTCTCTCTCTGCTAATGTATTGTTACGGTCTCTTTTCATCATTTTAAATAATTTATCCCTAGTTTCAATAGCCCGAACTAAGCCACCAGTCATCCAAGGCTTGAGTTCCCTAGAACGGTGGTTGCCTGCCCTGCCTATTTCTATATGCTTATATTGGAAGACTGTATGTGAAGTATTGTTTACTGTTTGTAAAGTATTCAGAAAAGCTAAATAAGCTGAATCTACGTCCACACCATTATATACAGACATCCAGTCGACCCAAGAATCCTTAATTTTAGCCTCTCTCTATACCAAGAAGCTCTCTCCGCCTGGGCGACAGTCTCTGGTTGATGAATATAGGCTGCTGTACATCAAAGCACTCAATTTGATTTCTACAAAGCTTACCGACTTAGATCCAACATTATATGGGCATCTAGTGTTCTGACGAACTTGACGATTATACCAGGTGGGGGTGATACTGCACCAGGCTTAATCTTGAGCGGTCTGAGACGGTATATGACGCCTAGCATTACCGGAGGCATGCCAATCGCGTTGCTCACTCTCGCATATGTATCCACTACATTCTCATTAGCTGGCTCGGGGAAGCCATGTATCTCCAACGTGTTGCGCCGCGTATACATCTCCAGGTCGTCCAGTCGCTCCTCTCTGATTCGCAGGCGTACTTGGACACTATTAACGTCACCTCTCAGAGATTCTATCAGTTTCTGCTGTCTATCATCAATGTCACTCTGCTAAGCAATTATCTCCTCCAATAATTTATCCCGTTTTTCCTTCCCGGTATTTACAAGAGATTTCATCTACTCAATTAATATAGAACCTAATGTTGTGTATTATTCAGCTGAAATCATGTGTCAGCGCATAAGGTTTGTCTGTGTGACAACTGCCAAATAATAGCATCAGCTTCTAAATTAAATGAATAAAAAATTACAGGAATAGCATACAAATAATTCCAGCTGACTGATTAATCCAATACTATTAAACGAGCAACTTCTGTTTATATGTTTGTATTACACCGGATCTCGAAAACGGCTCTAACGATTCTCACGAAATTCAGAACATAGTAGGTTTATATACAAAGATTCGATTGCACTAGGTCTCATCCCTGGGAAAACTCGCTGAAGGACATTAAAAGGATAATTATTATTCATACTTGGAAAAACAGCTGATAATAATTATTTCGTCGTCTTTTGGTGATGGAGGAGAGTGAGCGAGTTCATGTGTGTGGGACTGTGTCAAAATTATGACTCAGCTTTTGAACTTTCGTAATCATTCAATCAGGTACTTAGTGCCGGTTGCAAAAAACCGGTTTATTTTCAATCCTTATTAATTCCAGTAGATCCATCTTTTTGAAATGGTCTTCTCTGATTTGGTTCACGTGAAGTTAATCAGGATTAAAATTTAACCGGCTTTTGTGCAACTGGGCCTTTGTGAGGGAAATTTTGCATTCCTCTGGGAATTAATCTCAATTTACTGTGATTAGATAGAACAATATCGGGGGACTGAGCTTTGCTCTGGAGTGTAAAAGCAAAGAAAATTTGTAACGATAGATTGAATTTATACTTTATATTTATTTATCAATTTACTCAGTCGTACAATATTATTTTTACAGTTATATGGTGAGGCACAACAGGCTTATGCCCAAAACTGTTCCTTTCCAAATTTATACTACAGTCCAAATAAAAATCTAGGTTGAGCTACTATCACTCATCAAAATAACAATTTATTCACACTTCAAAAAACAAACACATCATCAATTACAAATAGATATAATATGAATTCGATTTTAGAATGATATAAGTTACTATGTTTTCTACAATATTTGTTAATATATTATGTATCACTAACAGCATCTAGTTACTATTTCGGACTTTCTGAAGTAAACATATTTTCCAAAGAAAAAGAGAAATAAACGAAAATAAGTTTCTCTTGCAGAATTTTTCATCTCGTGAGATCAGCTGGATGATCCCACACACATGCACTCGTTCACTCTCTTCCATTACGATATCGACAGACGACTAAATTTCCAGCTGTTTTTTCAAGGACGTATTTATTCTTTTAATATCCTTCAGCAAGCTATCCAAGGGTTGAGACCTAGTGCAATCGAATCTTCATATCATTAACCTACTTTGTTCCAAATTTCGTAAAAATCATTAGAGCCGTTTTCGAGATCCGTTGAACATAAATATATACCAATATAACCATATAAACACATAACCATATAAATATATATATACAGAAATCGCTCGCTTGATACAATAGGATATCTGTATGAATGTTGTAACATATTTTAATTTGGATAGATAAATAAAAATCCCTAGCTGAAATATTTATAGGTCTAAGTGAAGTAATTGGCTAATATCGCCAAAGAGATAACGTAAAGATTAGATAATATCAGACGTCCTGGCTAAACTGTACAATAGCCTAAGAGGAATGGAAATAAAATTTACTAATATATAATATTATATAAAATATTGAAAATTGAGGTTAGGCATAAATATTTACTGATCGGCGACCTAACGATCGACCGAGCCATACAATGTAGAATCTGACCAAACACCTTGGCAGAAATTTATTGTGGCAAAACAGTATGCAATTTGAGGAACTAAAGGTCTCACGTGGCTAATTATTCTGATGTATGAAACAACTAATAGCCTATAAAAAATTACTTAGCATGTAAAGAGCATATTTAAAAACCCCAACAAAAATAATTAAATGTATTAAAGAAGTAGGAGGTTACTGGGCGCATGAATACCGTAATAATTTGCATGCACCAATCAAATAGTGGCAATTGATAGGCGGCAATAGTGAGCCGATTCAAAAATATTTGTATATATTTCTACAAATAAATAGAATTTATAAAATATTGTTGTATAGTCTATGTTTTGGATATGGCCCGAAGGCAAAGAAATTATTAAATATATAACATAAGTAATAATTTAATATTTTTATACGGTCTATTTGAGCCTTGAATGGCGGAGGACTAGAATATTAAAATTTTATGTAAATTTAGAAATCAGAAATGAGAATTGTAAAATTGAGAAGAGAAACACTCGCCTGCCAACTGCCACCATGAGAGGTCACTAAAAATTATAGAGCGTAATACCTTGCTATATCTTGTAATAATTTAAAGTTAAATTGAAGTACTAAATTTCTTATAAGACTTTGTGATGCTCTTATAAAGCAAAAGTCATTTTTAAATAATTTGGTAACCCCTTGGAAGAGACGACTCCGGCTACAATAATCCAGGACCACCAGGAGTTGGATCGACATCAGCAGCTCATAAGAAAATTCCGACACATGAGTGAAAAATATTGAAATAGTGATAGGGCGCCCTCAGTGCTTCGAAATTACATACGAATCAAAGCTAGCTCGTCAAAAGGGTTTTCTTATAAATTAAGAATTTGGTAAAAAATACTTGCGCAAGTAAATGTAGTATTAAAGGTATTTTATTAGAAAGTAACGAATCAATCCACATATTGGAAGATCTATCAATCAAAGAAGTATAAAATCTAGGCTGTTAATACAATATTCATATGATCATTAATTTCTGCAATATAATTTGCGATAATTTAATGTAGCTCTGATTCACTAGATGAATTGCTCTATTTAATCCTTCAGGTGCCGAATCTCGCACCCTGAGATAAAATATATATTTATTACAAAGAAATCTATTAGAAACTATAGAATTTAATATATATATATGGAATACTAGTTTGTCAGTTTATCATGCTGACCTAAAAATCTTTTCAAAATAGAATTGTCCAAGTCGACAGGTATTGGCAAGCTGATATCGCAGCTACATGCAAATAAATGCATATGATCATAAAAATAGAAGCACATGGTAACGTTTCTTGCTATAAAATTTAAAGAATAGTATTTAGCCTGTGATATTTAATTGATTTCGATTATTGTCCTATCTTATATTATATATTTTTTGTCGCTCTATATATTTTTTGCTCTGATTTATTTTTTTGAAATATTTGTTAATATATGTATCAAATTGTTTATGGTGTACGATTTATTTTTATTCCTCAATACTATAGGATTATTATTATATATATATTTTTTAATAAATTATCAGTATTATTTTTATAAGCTCCTGTATGAGCCCATTAATGTATGATGACAAGAACATGTCGTACTAAAGTGAGACTGTATCCTATAAAAAACCACGACCTGATTTTTTTATAATTATTAAAATATTTCATGCTCTACCAACTGATGCCAAGCAGGAGGCTAATTGTTATTTAACTATAAAAAATAACGTGACAATGTTATCATAATTTCTCCTTTTGTAATAAATTTTTTATGCTTTTGTACTTCAGAGCGAAGCTCGGTCCCCGATATTGATAAATTAAGACAGATTTTTTCTTATGCACTTTCAATGTTATCTTTATATCCAAAAAAGGACAAAGGGATGAGCCAATTATGTTGTCTAACAAACTTGACCCATAAAAAGGTTCAAAGAATTCGTGTTCAAAGCTGATTGATCTTTCTTTAAACTCTCTAGAGTTCTTGCCGAACTTAAAAAATCTGATGTGGCGAACTCACCCAACTTTCCTTGCCGTTATGAAAATTGATCACCTGACGCAATCAGGTGAATTTTTGTTCCCGCGCATCTCAAGTCTAATATTCAAAGATCTTAGCCAGCTGGTGACAGGACAATAACGCTAGATTCACACGATATCTGCTATCTCTTCATAGTGAATGATTCAATAGAATCAACAGTTGTCAACAGTTTGCAATTGAATAATTACATTTTTCTCAAATTTCAAGCTTATTTTCAATTTTAGGTTAAAATGCTACTGGACATTAATTGAAGAGGTTTTCATGCTCAATCTTTTCCACTCAAAATTTTTCGTTCAAATTATATCTGAGACCTGATAATTGGAAATCTGAAATCAAACTTTGCATAGATGAGGCAGAGCTCCTGAAATTTTTAGATGAGGCGGAGCTCCTGAAATTTTTACAGATATGGGACTTGTGGCAGTTGATATAGCTTATGAATGACTATTTTCGGTATAAATTCGATCAAAATCGTTGGAGCCATTTTCGAGAAAATCGCGAAAACCCCTGTTTTTGACAACATTTTTGCCATTTTAGCCACCATCTTGAATTGCATTCGATCGAAATTGTTCGTGTCGGATCCTTATAGTGTAAGGACCTTAAGTTCGGAATTTTTAATCATTCCGTTAATTGGGGGTTGAGATACAGACACACACATACAGAACAATACCCAAAAAACACTTTTTTGGACTCAGGGGACCTTGAAACGTATAGAAATTTGGAAATTGGGATACCTTAATTTTTTTCGGAAAGCAATACTTTCCTCACCTATGGTAATAGGGCAAGGAAAGTGAAACAGACAGAAAACGACTTTGGGCTCTAGTAAGTCAAAAGTGAGAACTTCGCTAACGCTCATTCAAAAATGTTCTGCATGAGCAAATGCCTGTGCGTTAACCAGAGGCTTGATTTATTTTTCACCCATGTTTAACAACTTGACGCGGTCCCCTCCTCACATCCTCTCAGCCATCACTCCTTAAGTTATTATCTCTCCAGTCTCCAGTCCTCCCTCCTCTTGAAAAACTCTGCATTTTATCTATTTTCGAACATTGGCCTACCGCATTTGATGCTGGTTTGGAGTTTTGTTTCTGGCAATTTATACTACCAACTAGTGACCCCCTGGATTGAGGAACTTGCTCAAGAACTGTTCTATTGTAATCTTTGAAACCCACAACTTTGAATTATACAGAGTTGATGAAAATAATGGAAACAACTAAATAGTTCTCTAACAACAAGAATTTGACTCTAGGTTTCATTGGGGACCCTATTTGAAAGGAAAAATTACTCACTCGCTTCAACATCTTTGAACCTCATATTAATCCAAATCCTTTTTTTGAAATGAGAAGGTGGTCATGTGATACATGATTTCAATACAGAGTTCCAAGATGAATAGATGGCGAAACACGCACATTGATATCTCAACCCCGTATCAGTTTTTTTATGTAGAAATCGTTAACTGTGTTGTATATTAACGATCTGGAATCATGTGTCAGCGCATGACGGTCTGTCTGTGTGATAGCTTCCAAAAAGGATCAGCTGATGCTATGAATGGAAAAACTGTGGTAATTACATGCAATGAATTCTTCAGCTGACAAATCACAACAATTTTTTGCTTGTGCTCTTTCAATGTTATTTTTATATCCAGAAAAAGGACGAAGTAGTGAGTCAATTTTGTTGTCTAACGAACTTGACCTATAAAATGGTTCGAAGAAACCTTTCATAATTTGAAGCTGATTGATCAATTCTTTCTAAAGTTCTTGTAGAAAATACATACGGACAACGACTTTGGCCTTCAGTAAGTCAAAAGTGAGAACTCGCTGACGCTTGTTCAGTTATTATCAATTCCTAGAATAGGAAATTATATATACGATATACAATCCAAGGTGAGAAATTCAGGTAACCTTACCACATTCCTGACCTATCAAATTTTATTCTAATTCTATTTTATTTAATTGTGTTGGAATATCACAATAGAAAGGATAGAAACCAAAGCACTTCGTTAAAAATAACTCATTTAAAGCTTTTTACAACAATTTTCAATTTATTTATTGATTCCAATGGAATTTGATTATCCAAGTATTAAATAACTATTCTATCATGCAGATATCCTATTTAAGAATCACAATTTACAAAAGCGAAAGTATCTATCCACAGTCAAGTTTTATTTCACAAGTACAGTCATCAATACGATATGGGGATAACTGAAAAGCACTCACCAGGAGGGTGACATTTGAGGTCGAACGTTTTGAAACGATCAAGCTTTACTCAGCAGCTGGGTGAGATAGGAATGCAGTGAAAGGTAGCATTCATCGCTGAGGTGCAATTTTTCATCTATTATGCTGCTGTTGCAACCTTTCACATTCCCCTATCCCATTAACAACATGAGGACGAAGTCGCATCGTCTTTTTTGTCACTTATCTACTTTTCTGAAAAATTAATATCCTGACCAAAAATGAGTTGCTTCAAAATCTGAATTTTTCCTAGAAATACTCTGGATCGAACTAATCAAGTTGAATACTACTCTTTATTTATTCGTTCTATCATGAGCAAATGTTGAGTGCCATGGGTTTGAAAATTTTCGACTCTCCTGACTCTCGCTTGTCAGCCTATAAAATCATTTCTAGATTTATAGAAATTTGTTAGGAATGGAACAGAATATTACTGCTTTCAACATGATTTGTATATGTTGAAATATAATGTATTTCATACATTACAATGATTTCAAGCAATATGATTTTGTAATGCTGATAATACTGAAAAGAAATATATTTTGGGTTTATTCAGAAAGTGTAGAATTAGGACTTTATCAAGGCTCCAGTGATCTTGTGCTTAAATTTTTTGGGTCAATTGTTATCGTGAGAGATTCATGTTTCAGTTGAAATATAATTTCCTCACATTCAGATTTTGCCAACTTTTCACATACTTCTATTCAGTACTGTATTTTTGTATTCATTTTGAATCAAATTATTTCTCCAACAATCATTATTGATCTTGCATAACATTGCCACAAAATTTATTCTCTAAAATTTGTTTTCTCGAATGTAAAACTATGCTTATAGGCCTACTTGTCATTATTAAACATTTGATATAGTATTCGCATCCCAGGATATTCAGGATATTAACTGACGTCAGATTAACTGACGTTAATAGTCTCAGGACATATAATAATATTGTTATGACTCTATATGGGAATTTTGTAGATGAATTGAAAAAATCAATATAAATTCTGACCGAATAATAAATTATTTAATATCAATTGTGAAAATACACGAGAGTATTCTACTGTGTCATACATTGTATAGTGATAACCATTGTAGAATGATAATAGACCCTACACTCCATTGTAGATGCCTGCACGCATTTCAATAATAGACTCTCAGTTTCCGAACCACAGGGTGATTTGCCTGAATACGTTAACGTACGTTCTGTTCTATTCGTGTAGGCATCACTGACATCTCTAGTCTACACTCTACATTGATTGGTGATTGGTGAACGTGTGAGAACACTGTGCAAAAGTGAGCCGCCAAGCAAGTCAAAATGCTAAGAGGTCAAATAAAGTTCATCATTAATTTATACGATAGATGTGCCGCGCTATGAGTAGCGGGGTAGAGGGGTTGCCACGATGTCCTAGTGAATGAGAGGCACTATGGACCAGGGACGTAGGGGGGTATTGATCGGAATACACCATATGCGTGCGCGCGCAGCCACTAACCCCCTTTCTGTACCCTTGTGGCCCCCCGTTTTGAACCCTCATCACGTGAAAAATCCCCCAAATATTCGCTTTCACTCATGATCTGATCTCTTTGGTCCCGCTGTTACAAACTAATCACTTTCCACACTCATTCAAGCAGCCTATATAGTAAAGTAGATACTTCATTTTCCAATTTTTGTGTGACATTCTTATTCTTTACATCCACTTACCAAGTAGTGAGTGGTGGTTGATGATTCTTTGTTGAGTATATTGTTCTAGGGACAATGTAGAAAAAAGTATGCAATAATTGATAATAAATTCATAATTTCATTGATAAATTGACTAATAAAAATTATGAATAAGTTGAGATAATTGACAATAATCAATTTATTAAATTCAGAAGCAGCATCTGTAATGTTTCTTTTTGATTAAATATTTTCAACGAGATGGGGAATAGAAAAGACAGTTGAATATGATGGATGATTAATTATTATTCAAGTAGCTTTTGAAATGTTGGCTTTCACTTATTTCCTACTAGTATTGTACTAATGATTCATTCCATTAGATGGTAATTAGTTGATAATGAATTGTGTTTAGAATTAATTGAGGAACTATGAATAAGAGTATCTAGTGAACTGATGAATAATTCAATTAATTCATTGCACACACACTTATAAAGTGTGTAGGAATTCAAATGTTCTGTTTTGAAAGAATATTCTCACTGAACAATCAAATTGGACGAAGGACAGAGAAATGTTGATAGTAATCGGAATGAGCACATTCAACTCCAGGGAAAAATGAGTTTCAATCCTCTTTTATGATCTTTTATATCCATTAAATCTTTTAGTAATCCTCTTTCTTATTAGTTGAAATACAAAGTAGTAGAGTGTGAGAGTATTACTTCTCATAAAAATTTTGACAGATGATTACCCACTATTTGAGCAGAGACTTATCGATAATATTTATTTATTAGTTTCTCAACAAAGGTGAAAATACATAGTCCACTCAAATGGTCGTTTTTCAGGAAACAGCCCCGAAAGAATTTTTCTCGACGGTTCTATATGTATTTTGGGGCGCTGAATTCGAATCTGGAATTTGCTGACACTCCAGAGGGCGGCTTCACCCCCAAACCCCTAAAAACCCCCAAAATGTCTGACTTTTTCAATTTTCCCATTTTATCTCGTGAACATTGAGTTTGTCAAGAAAAATCATACCCAACAAAATTAAGGACAATAAAATGTTCAACAATTTGAGTCATCGCGCAGGATTCTACCATTTTTGGTTCTGAAGCTACGAATTTTCAAAAAAAGGGGTATTTTTTAAGGTGTTTTCAAAATTATGCAAACGTACCACTTCTACCCTATATACAACATGGATATTTTTCTAGTATAGATAAAAAACCACACATCACGTAATAATAATAATAATAATAATAATCCTTTCCTTCCTTTTTCCTTCGTCTTGGTACCCCCAGAAGATGGGAGTTTATTATAGAAAATATAACAAACAAAAATGAAAAATACACTTATAAAAAGAGATCTTACAAACAAAACAAATGAAGAATAATGAAAAAGCAAGGATGACAAAAGATACGAAGATTCCCTTTCAGTGGAAAATTTCAAATATTATAAACCAGACGAAATATAAATTCTCCAAAACCTTCTAAAGAAGGTTTGACTGGAGGAGTCAAGTTTTACATTATATTAAAAAAAACATAGAAATAGTACATTGATATAATCAATCAGTGATCCCAAAATAAATAATTTTCAATTCAAATCATATCAAAAGAAAAATAGTTGTCAATCTTGAGTAGAAAAAAAAATTAATTGATAATAATTCATTTAATTGTATAATTGTGTAGCAATATGTAGCAATAAAATAATGAAACAATGGGATTTCAGTTGTTGCTTATCACGAAAAAACATACACAAGAAAAAAATATAAAAAAAGAAAGAATTTATGAAGATCATTCAAATTCACTCAAATCATTTAACAGAAAGTGTTTCATCTAATTTTTAACAATTGAAATTCTATGCAGACCAATTAAATCATCTGTCAACTCATTGGAAATAGTTGGTACAAGATAACTAAGTTCACATTTACCATGATAATAATTATTGTATTCGGGCACAATAAACCTCTTATATGCAGCACCTTGTCTTCGCTCATGCAAAATTCTACTTGACATTTTATAGTTGTTAGAAAAATAATTATTTAATAAGATATCATATCTGAAAAGCTCGTTTTTCAGGAATAATGCTATAATTTTTAAACAAATTTGGCTTATTTTTTTTAAATAATAGTAATAAATAATCTTTGATCAGAATCAAGCCCAGGATACTGTAAAAATAAAGATGGCTCTCTGCAGTGAGTATAAGAGGTGACTCAAGAGGCTCTGGTCATCTGAGTTATCTGGTAAGAATGAAGTTGAAGCCAACATGCTCGCTGTGCCGGTTCTGACCTACTCTTTTGGAGTGGTTGAGTGGAATCGGAATGAGCTCCAGGACCTGGACAGGGAAACCCGAAAAAGGATGCACATGGAGAAAAGTTTACATGCACCCACGCATGCTCAATACATGTTTATCATCATAGTCTAAATGAAGCCCCAAAGGTGCTCCTGTGTGGGGCCTTTCTTCCTATATTTAATCACAATAGAAAATGATCAAACAAAAGATAGAAAAAAAATGAAAGAAGGAATATATAGAGTCTTACATTAATAGTATACAAAATCTTAAGAAACTACAAAATTTCAAAAAAGAATCAAGAGAAAAAAAATTGAAACTAAAATAATAAATCATATTGCAATTTAAACAGTTCTCCGTGGGGGCAGCACATTCCCAATGATAATTATCGATTCTTCAGTCAACAGATGAAGCTATGCAAAATATAAGTGCTATGACACAATATAATAGCATAAATAATTCAAATTTCCAACCATAAAAAAACTGAATCAAACATGAAAAACAAAATAACAACTTTCGAGCATGAAAACCTTCATAAAAACAACTCCATATCATCAATCGCAACAAGGAATTTTTTTAATCTGGCCTTCACTATTTGGCTATATTGACACTCCTGTAAGTCAGGTTGCAAGGCATTGTAAAACTTACCACCTACATATCTGAAAAATCTTCTGTTATGCTCAAGCCTAGGTCTATGTAATTGAACTCTATTTCTATAGCGTACATTATAATCAGCAATATGGGTTTGTGTTGTTAATTGACTTTTATTTTTGAAAGTATCCAAAACTGCTTTAAACAAAAAGGAATATGTGACTGGTAATACATTAAGGGATCTGAACAGGGATAGCGAGTGTTCGATCCTTGGCTTGCCACAATTCAATCTTATAAAATGCTTTTGTGCTACAATAATAGGTTTCAAATTTGTTGTATATGCACTTTCATAACATATGAGTCCATAATTAATTCTTGACTCAACCAGAGTATGAAACAAATGTACTAGAAAATATCTTGCACACATATTCCTTTAAAAGTAGAAGTTCCTTATGGAAATTAACATTTCTGATTTCAATTTATGTATATGATCATACCATGAAAGTTTATTATCCATTAGCAAACCAAGGTACTTGACACAATCTGTTTCTTTTATCAAATCGCAATGGCAATCAAGCAAGGTATCCTCACAATTGAACTTATGGTATTTTAGTAATGGCAAGGTATTATTCAATTTGTTATTTTTGAGCCTGAAATGAACTTAATTCGACTTATTTGCGTTGAGCAGTAATTTATTCCTACAAAACCACCAGTGAATACACTTAATATCTTCTTGCATTTTAGCATGAAGAAGAACAATTCATTATGAACAGGATTCCTCAGGAATTTTCGAATTTAGTAGTGGCGTGACGGGGAATATACCCTAAAATAGAAAATCATGTCCTACAGCCAAAATACAAATTTTTCATTTGTTCTTTTCAAGGCCTTCCAAACAAAAAATACATATTCCGGCTGAAATCATCTCACGCGGGTTATTTCCTATGAGAATCACCCGTTTGAAACATTTAATTTCAGTATTTCCTAGTGGGGGGTACGTCATTAGGATACGTCAAGGATCAAAACTTCAAACACTTATAACTTCTGACAGAATGATCAGATCTCCTCGAACTACAGCTCATTCTTCTCAGCTCGTCAAGACGGTTCAAAATCATGTATCAAAATTGAAATTTGATGAAAAAATAAAAAAATTCCACTTTTGGTGTATTTTAGCCCCTATTCAAATACACAGAAAATGGCAAATTTCTATATTAAAAACTGTCTATCTCGGTAACCCGAAATGATAAAAAATTGTACTTAGTCTTGATTTGAAGAACAGAATCTCCTCTTTCATGTGAGGTCAATACCCCTTTTTTAAAAATTCGTAGCTCCGGAACCAAAAATGGTAGAATCCTGCGTGACGACTCAAATTGTTGAGCATTCTATTATCCTTAACTTTGTCGGGGATGATTTTTCTTGACAAACTCAAGGTTCACGAGATAAAATGGGGAAATTAAAAAGGTCAGACATTTTGGGGGTTTTGGGGGTGAAGCCGCCCTCTGGCGTGTCAGCAAATTTCAGATTCGAATTCAGCGCCCCAAAATACATATAGAACCGTCGAGAAAAATTCTTTCGGGGCTGTTTCCTGAAAAACGACCATTTGACTGGACTAATAATCATCAAATGATTGGCGATGAAGAAACAGGCTTACAGTCCTCAATATTCCAGCCCCGTATTTAAATTGAAAACTTCTTCAAAAAAAGTCAATGATTCTTTAACGCTTTTAAACACAGATACTACTGTTCCCTAAGTCATTTTGAATTTAGAATGTCAATATAGAAACTCAATTGAACAATCCAATTTTGTAATGAGTTGAAAACTTGAGAAATATCAAATGAACTTTTATCGTTACAGATTCAATCAATTCAGTAATCAGGTAATCCGCTGGAGATTGAGATGTTTATTTTTAGTATTGTTATTGATAAGTTATGGTTTGAGAATTGATTGATAAACAACTCTTAAAATAACTTTGAAATATTAATATTGATCTCCAGAATTTACCATTTCCATTCAGTAATTCAATCATAACCATATAATAAGTATAGTCAATTTTATTATATTACTGACATGTGGGTTCTTCTGTTAATAAATTATTTTACTTGTTCTGGTACGATTAGAAACTTCTCACAACTTTTCAGTTGAAGTCGTCAGGTAGCAAGAGTTTCTGATAGTATATTGATATTGAAGAAATGGTAACTTTGGAGATTGGACACCATGAGAGATTGAAATTCATCGTGAAAGTATTTTTCGAGAAGAATGTACTTTATGACTGAAAATTCCCTTTCACACCTGAAAAGCGATTTTTGTTGTTTAATGAAAAAGTTGTTATAGAAAAGTAACATTCTCTGATTGGTGAATGTTGTAGGTCAAAGTTCAGAAGCACCATCCTCCCATGATCTGATGCACGTGAAATCCCAAATAGAATTCCGATTCAACTTTCTCTTTTAAAAAAATAGATGAATTTGATCGAAATAAATGGTTGTACTACAACAACGACAACATTTTAGAGAATTATAATAATATAATAATTATTCTTGGAAGGCTTGTGATATTGGAAGCTGAGTCAACCTCATTGTAACCTCATTGTCAGAAAAGAGTAACACAAATTCCACATACAATATTTTTTATTATATTACTTATTGCTCTGACATGACGAGTTTACTACCTAATCAACTCATTTTTTTTTCATTTTTCTGTGGAACTCAACTTCAAATTGACTCCCTTTTCAATATTTACATCACTGTTACATTCAATATGATCGAAAATTCCTTCAAAATGCAACATTTTCCGTTCAATAGTGGGGAGGCAACTCTTCTCACTTACAGTTCGTGAAAGATATCAAATCAATAGATACCAAAGTCCAGCCTGACCCTTTGCGCGCTTGTATTGTCAACTAAGTCGTAATACACCTCAAGTTCTACTAAAACCACATAATTTATGTATCATTCCATAATTCAAAACAATTTTGGAAACATTCGATTGAGTAGTTATTCAATAATACCATCGTAAAATTGTCCAACTGTCTTTTTTGAAAGCCAGTGCTTTTTCACAGTATTAAGAGCACAGTGTTCAAACTAAAGCTGAACTATAGTTTAGATGGTTCCACCTACATTTTTAAATTCTAATTTTGACCCAATTAAGTAGTCTTTGAAGTAGAAGCTGGACATATAGAACCGCGAACCTGTGTATGGTTGCAAATCGCATTAGAATTAACCAAATTTGGAGGAAATCCTACACTAACTGACATAAATTTTGCCAAAATTCTTTTATGTATGAGGATTGCTTCTTTTCTGTGGCGATATTAATATCAATATTCTGGGTGTTCTATTGAGCTCCGTGCAGGAGAGTTACCTGGATGTTGAGTTACTATGATGTATGAATTGGGTTTCTTCAGCTTTATGAATCGGGTAACACGTCCTGCGAGGAGTTCATGTATCGATCACTTTTTTGTAAAAAATGATAGAAATATGGAAGTAATATCTGCAATCATGGAAACAGCTATAAGTGACCATTATCCGACATTTATTCAATTAGCTTCCGGGGTGCCTGTAGACTCGAAAAATTGTCGGCCAAACATACCCACACATACAGAGTGACCCAGTGGAATAATGTTGCGGCCGAACAGTTAGAAAGGATTGGGGTGGTATCACTGCTGTTACAACGTTGATTACTGTGCTGATACTTTCATAAATGAAATTACATCAACAATCGAACGATTTACTCAAATTAAATTAGTTTCAGCCAGGAATAGAAAGATTAAACCATGGATTACACAGGGGCTTATAAATTCAATAAGACATAGAGACTATTCCTGGAAGGGGCCCTGAAGTGGTAAATGATGATGATTACATTGTTAATTCCACTTTCAGGCTGCAACCACTTGACGAACAGGACATCCGGGGGATCTTGAAGGGGATGCATGGTGGCTCTGCTCCAGGGCTTGATAACATGATTCAAAATTCATGAAAGAACAAATTGATGTGGTGATTAAACCTCTTCTTCACATCATTAATGTCAGTATCCAAACAGACCAGTTTCCAAATGCTCTTAAAATAGCAAAAGTCATTCCTATTTTTGAATCTGGTACTAAAAATCTTATAAGTAATTACAGACCTATTTCTATTCTAAGCATATTTTCACAGATCCTTGAGAAAGCAGTGTAAAACCAATTACAGAATTATGTAGAAACAAATAACATCATAGCAAATGATCAATATGGCTTTAGAATGGATAAAAATACATCACATTCTCTGTTTGATATAACAAAAGAGATCACGGAAAGGGTGGAAGATCGGAAACGTGTTTTAATCACGTTTCTAGATCTTGCAAAAGCATTAAACTCTGTGGATGGACTGAAGCTTTTGAGAAAAATGGAGCTCTATGGAATCAGAGATGGTTCATTGAGGTGGTTCGAGAGTTACTTCCAGAGCAGGAAATAGTCAGTTTGTATAAATGAAATTGGTAGTGACTCTATGCCCGTTGATCAAGGAGTTATACAAGGAAGCACACTAGGTCCCATACTCTTCCCAATTTATATAAATAATATAAGTAAATTGCAGTTGAATGGCAAACTGTTCCTGTTTGCCGACGATACTGCATTGGTTTCCTTTGGACGTACTTGGCAGGACGCTTTCAGTGAGGCCTCAAAAGACCTTTTTCATGTGAAGAAGTGGCTCGATCAAAATAAACTCACACTCAATGTTGTCAAAACATGGACTCCTCATATGGAATACCACAAATGTCGCATTTGTAGACTAATATATTCCTTTTGACAGTTGAGGGAGGCTCTTTTAGTCTATCAATTGAGAAGGAAATACTTCCCCTATGTTCATTCAATTATAAATTATGGAATCCTGGCCCGGGGTAGAGCATCCTCATTCACTTCGAGAGCTGTCGGAATTGCACAGCAAGCAATCATGAAGACTTGCTTGAACCAGGATAGTCGCTATCCGACAGAACTGGTCTATCACGAATTTCAGGTCCTTGATGTGCAACAGGATTGCTTGTGAACTCAGTCGATGTTGAAGAGCTCCTAATTGTAAAATATTCCCATTTATAATTACTACTGATAGAAAATTACATACAATTTGGACCATACCTTAGCCCAGCAGAGTTGGAAGGATTCGACTAACTAATTATTGGAGATAATTAATTATTCTACGAGAACTCCAGTGATCATCATTTAAGTGAGTGATTAAGTTAATGAGCGCATTAAATCAGGCCTTTTTAGTGAATTGGGGAGTTATTCAAAAGCGCTTTATAAATTTTGAATCAAGTTTGAAAATTTCGCAACTTGCCAGACACTATAGCATATTTCTATAAATATATTTGGTATCTGTAGGAGGCTTATTTCCTTGCATAGCACGAATCCATATCCATGAGATTTGGATGATCATTTTGTTGATTATTAATTATTGATTGAGATATATTTATTGAACCTATAGACTGAACAGGTTCCAATTTGTTGAATTTTAAATCGACTTGAGGTTTCATATATCAGTATTGATAAATATATATTTTATAGCTCGCAGTATTGTGAATGCTAACTACTCCTGTGATGTTAGAGATATTAAACAATTTATTCATATGGAATTATGTTTATGGAATGTTTATATATATTTTTTATTTTATGGGAATATATTCCTGTTTTTTGTCAGCTGTAAAGTATTAAATCTGGGTAGATAAAAAGCCCTAACAGAAACAGTAATAGGTCTGAAAATAAAGTAACTGGCTAATATCGCCAAATAGATAATAACTAAGATTAGATAGCATCAGCTTGTTCTGGCTAAATGGTACAAGAACCTAAAAAGGATTTGAAGGAAGTTTATTGCTCATAAATAGATTATTATATAAAATAATTGAAGATTGAGGTTATGTACATGTATTCACGGATCGGTGACCTAGAGATCGATCAAACCGAGGAACGTAGAATCTGACCAAAACCCCTTGGCAGAGCTTTATTGCAATCAGATGGTGTGCAATGTGAAAAAACACCTGTCCACGTGGCTAATTATTAGGTAGCATGGAATTAATATTAATGTATAGAATATTAACTAGCATGTAAAGAGCATAAATAAAAAACCAAATAAAAATAATTTAATGTATTCAGGAAATAAGAGTTACCAGGCGCATGAATACCGAATAAAATTTGCATGCACCAATAGTAAAACGGCAGTTAATAGGCGGCAACTGTAGGCCGATTCAAAAATATTTCTATATATTTATATAAATGTACTAGATTTTGTGTTAAAACTTTGTATAGTCTATGTTATCGATATGGCTCGAATGCAAAGAAATTATTAATCATACAATCTAAGCAATATTTTGGCATTTTTTTGTAAGATCTATTTGAACCTAATGGCGGAGGACTAAGATATTTAAATTTTATGCTAATTTGAAAGTCGGAAAGAGGATCTGTAAAACTTGAAAAAGAAGAACCAGCACTCGCCAGCCAAATGCCACCATAAGAGGACCCCAAATATTTTAGAGCGTAGTACCTTACTAATGATTTTGTAAAAGTTGAAGTTAAAGTAAATTATTAAATTTCTTAAAAGACTTCGTGATGCTATTGTGAAGCAGAAGTCATTTTCATTTTTAATTAAATTTATAACCCCTTGGAGGAGACGATTCCGGCTACCATATTCCCAGACCACATGGAGTTGGATCGACATCGGCGGCTTACAAGAAGATTTTCGACACGTGAGTGATAAATTTGAATTAGTGATGGGCGCCCTAGTGCTTCGAATTAATCTAATAATCAAAGCTAGCTCGTCGAAAGGGTTTTTATTATAAATTAAGAAATTAATAAGAGTAATACTTGCGCAAGTAAAATTAGTATTAAAGGTATTTCATTGAAAGAAAAATATAGATCAATATTTCAGAAATTTCTATTAAATCAAAGAAGTACAAAATCTAGGCTATTAAAACATATGCATATGATATTTAATTTTTTGCAATACAATTTGCGATAATTTATTATAGCTCTAATTCACTAGATGAATGGCTCTACCTATTCCGTCAGGTGCCGAATCTTGCACCCTGAGATAAAAATATATATTCGATACAAAGAAATCTACTAAGTACTAGAGATTTTAATATATATATATTTGGATTATTAGTGGCTAATTTATCAAGCTGATCTTAAAGCACACACTTTTAATTGAATTGTCTAAGTCGACAAGTATTAGCAAGCGCATATCGCAACTACATGCAAAAGAATGCATATGATTTTAAGATAAAGGCACATGGTAATGCTTCGTGCCATAAATCTAGAGTATAAAATTTAGCCTGTGATATTTTACTGATTTCAATTATTGTTCTATTTTTATATTATATTTTTTATCGCTCTTTATATATTTTTGCCTCGCTTTATTTTTTTGCATTATTTGTTTAATATATATATGAAACGTTCATGGTGTGCAATTTATTTTTTATTCCTCAACACTATTGTATAAGTATCATATTTATATATATTTATTTTTTATTGAATTACAAGAGTTATAGGAGAAGCTCATACCTAAGCCTATCAAGATTTTTTAAGACTGAATACTATTAGAAAACCACGACCTAATTATATCAAATCTCATGCTTTACCGACTGATGCCAAGCAGGAGGCTAATCGTTATTTAAATATAAATAATAACGTGACATAAAGACATGCCGTACCAACGTGGGACTGATGATGAGAGCCAAGCTCATTGAATAATTATTTGAAATTAAGTCAATAACCATATTGAAAATTATAGATAACTTATACGAGTTTTGAGGAAAACTGGCGAAGGGAAATTGTATTACTTTTTGGGGAATCAATAGCTTTAAATAAAGAGAAATTATATGTTTTAAAGAAAATTTTATATTATTAGTACTGTAAAAAAAAAAAATACATGTCTATAGAGAGAGATTATATTTTACAAGCCTAAACTGCTATTACTTTCTAGTCAAAAATATATTATGTGTTTAAGCCGGTTGGAAAATAAGTCACAGCCTGTAAACTAGCCAAGAATAAATCAAAACAAAACATTGGGGGCGCTAGAGCATTATAAAAAACTTAAGTATAAATACCTTGTTGTATGAGTATCCAAACACTTTACACATCACTGTTTCACTGTAAGTCCCGGTTTGTGTCTCTTTTTTAAGCATTTTCGCTTATCATTCTTATCACTGTTTAATTAGCATTTATCATATTTGACATAATGAATCACACTCCCGCAAACTCTGAAGTTTCATATATGTACGGCGGTTGCACAGATCCCACTTTGTCGACTCCAAGCACATCAACCCCACCACGGTAGATGCCAATACGCCACGAGAAAGGGAACCAGGAAGCGTCGGGTCAATAGTCTTCGATCCACCAGGTCTGCAACCTCTATCATCCACTCGAATCGACGCCGCTGACACACCATTGAATCAACGGATAGTAGAGATCAACTTTGAAGGGGGCGAGGAGCAGCCTGCAGAACCCGCATCGCCGGAGGCCGAGTCACACCTGAGCAAACAAAGTATATTTTCAATCACAGAGTTAGATCCGCTTCAAAAGGTAATAATGGAACAAACTAGCAGTACTTTCAATATTATGTTACAAAAAACAATGGATAATATGATGCAGGAGATTAAAAAAGAGATTGCTACAGTAAAAGAGGAAAATAAACAAACAGTGGAACAGGGCATGAAAGAGACCGCAGGCGCTATAAAATCAGTAGAACAACGGTTGGATAATATTGAAACTAAAGTAGAGAATCATAGGGAAGAATTAAAAGCAATGATAACCTACAAAAAGAAAGTCAGGATAAAGTTACGGCAGGATTATCGGAAAGGTTGGATACGGTTACATGTGAACTCAATGAAAGGATAGATAACCTAACCATACAAATCACTACACCCATTCAGGATATAACCAATAACATTAAGGCCGATTGCCACCAAGAAATCCACAAACAAATTACCGTTGCCAATCAAAACTTAGCAACTACAGTTGACAAAAATATTAACATTATTAAAGAAATACAAAATAAACAGATTAATATGTCCACAAAAATGAACCAACTGCAAGGTAGCATAAATCAAAACACAGAAACCTGTAAAGCTTTAAACGGAACTCTACTAATTCAAAAATCCACTCTGACTCAATTAAATCAAGAAATAAACGCAAATAAAATTACACATAATAGTCAATGGCAGATAACACAGGAAAAAATAATAGCCTTGGAAAATCATATTCAACAACAACCTCAAGGGATTCAAACAGACAACCTCAACGTACATAGTATATTACAAGGACTGGGAAAATTTGATAATACTGATCGCCATTTGCAACCTCAACCATTCATTGATCAGATAAAATTAGTACAAACTCTTGCACCTACCTCTTGGAATTTTTGGCGTCTTCGTTTGACTAGTTTATTGATTGGCGAACCCCTGATGTTCTTTCGGAGTAGAGCCCATGAATTTACATCATTGGATGAGTTTGTCGCTGTCTTCCTGGAACAGTATTGGAGCAGAAGTAAACAGTTGGACGTGCTAGCGGACATTATATCATGCGATTTCAACCCTAACTTAGACGGTGCATGTACCACTTTCGTCACTGCCCTACAGTTTAAAAATTCTCAATTGAGCGAGCCCATTAATGAATCGGCATTAGCAAGTATTATTTTAAAGAAGCTACCGTATCAAGTTAGAATGGCACTAGCCACACAACCCATTACTGATTGTAAGCAGCTGATAAATCATTTATATTGCATACAGTCTGCAATGGCAATATCAAACCACCGTTCAGACCAGAGATACGCACCAAATCTACATAACTCAAAATTTAATCAGTATAACAGCCAAAATTATGAACCGGTATCATATGATCGCTACCGATCTGCTCCTCAATTTGAACGCCGCTATGAGCACAGGCAAAATGGTAACTGGAATAATGAAAAATTTCAAAATCGCACAACCAACCACTATGCCCAGCAGAGCAATCGTAAGAATCACTATGATGGCCGTGATCGATTAAACTCACATAATAATCACACACAAAACAATTACAACAGAAATTATAAACTGCCACCTCAACAAGTAAGTACAAATTATACATTAGCACATGCAATAGGAATGAATCAACAAAAAACCCGGAACCCAGCACCCAACGACCCGCCACCAGATATACCGAAAACTACAGCTATTAAACCAGGACTATATGATACACCCGATATAACAAGCACAAGCTCAAATGAAACAAACCAAGAAAAGCAGGATATTTCAACGTCATACACCACATTCAGAAGTGATTTACCGAAAACATTATTAGAAGAACCGAAAATATTAGAAAAACAGATGTTAATACAAGATAAACCACCACCAAAAACCACCCGCAAGCATCAACCTCTATTAAGTTTCCTGTTCCCCACCGAAGAGCAACCTGCCACCGAAGAATCACTGCTAAAAATAAACAGTCGCCAGGAGGAGACCGTCACCATACTACCCGCCTTGAACGTCACACTCGCGCATCAAGAGACCGCCACTACACCCGCACATCAATCAACCCCACAGCAGACCAAGGCCCGGAGACGGAGGCGCCCGAGGACACCCGACCGGCATCAGGACGAGGAGAACGGACTACATGACAAAAGGAGCGCCACCGCAAGGCCCGGAGACGGAGGCGCCCGAGGACACCCGACCGGCATCAGGACGAGGAGAACGGACTACATGACAAAAGGAGCGCTCACCGCAAGGCCCGGAGAAGAAAGCGCCCGAGGACACTCGACCGACGTCAGGACTGGGAGGACAACATGCAGGAGAAAAGAGGCATGCATCATAAGGCCCGGAGAAAGAAGCGAAAGAAACGGAGGAACCGCGCGCGCGCATACCGGCCGCATGCACGGTTCAAACGCCCGAAGAGGACACCGGACCGACACCGAGGAGGACAGGAGCGGACCGACGGCGTGCATCCGCGGCACATACGCTTTAAAGGCTATGATCAGCGATGTGACCGAAAAAAGAATCAAATAGGCCTAATTGGAACAGAAATGGAACTGGTAACAAAGCAACTATTGATTCATGCCGGGAGAATAATGGAGTGGACTACTTGTGGAGGTTAATTAAGGATAAACGGTGTTTGAGAAGAAAGGAAGCAATAAAAAGTTATATTAATAAAATGGAAGTAAATAGTTATTATATGATGAGAGATTATGCTATTAAAAAGATAATAAATGTTTTGATATGGTGTATAATATTTGTTATGATGGCTGTGATATTAATAAAATACTGTGTTGCAGATATGATGGAAAATATTATATTGTTATTATTCAAAGAATCTAGTATTGATGAATGGAAAGTTAATATTATAAAAATAGTTATTGTTGTGAGCCTAATGAGCTATAATGAACCGAGATCGAGAATTTTAAACAAAAATGAAAAGAAGGATGAGTTAAGAGTGCAGGATGAATTAGAAAAGAACAGATTAAAAGAAATTATTATTAAAGGAACAAGGAGTTATTTGAAGAAAGAGTACACCAGATACAAGGGCTTTAAATTTGAGAAAGATAAATTAATAATAGGACAGCCTCAACAATTAACAACCGGACAGCAGATAACCGAACGGCCTACAGCAGTATAGCCACAAGCAAAAAGCCAAGATACGGGAAAACCACAACATTTCTACATGCTATATCGTCAAATTTTAAATAAATATGATAAGAAATCAAGGAAAACATTATTATCAAACCGATTACTGACCTTCCTTAATAAATTTAATCTTGGCATAGGACCGCATGGCAACAATCCAGTGTTTTAATTCCTTCCAGCCGTTAGAAGCCTGCAATAAGAAAAAGAATAATTTTTAAATGTGTAATTAAATTAGCTACATCCACTAAAAAAGGACACAAGCGGGGATAGTATATTTAAAATTTGTAAATTACCTTTAAAGAGAAAAAATGCAGGAGTTAGGTTAATTATGAAATTCGACAGCAAATTCTGTAGAATCAGTGACCAGCTGGGCAAGGCCACCTGAATCAAATATGTAATGTCTGCAAACATATGATTATGAAAAAGTATGGTAACCCAAAATTGTTATTTATTATTGTTATTTATCATATTTATTAATGTCGGTATATTTATTTATATGTTTTATATTTATTACTTTTAATTATGCCACGTTTGTTACCTGAAAAGACTTAAAGTGAATACAAGCTACCAAAGAACCAAAGAGCCATTAGCAAAGGAAAAGTATTGTACCTGATGTATAAAAAAATTATTTATATTAAGACCTAAGAAATACTATAAGATATAAGCCCAGAAGTTTTGTGAATCGAAATTATTGTCTAAAAGGAATCATTTATGAGAATTATGAAATGTGTGTAGTTAGGTTGGCGGCCCTGCAAGCGGCGAATTTAAAAATTACTATGTTTTAAGTGTTGTCAGGAGGAGTGCGTTTAGAAGTTTATATTTATGATATTTTATGTGTGTTGAGGAGGAGAATTTGTTATTGTATTTGATAAGGTATAAAGGAGATGCAGCAAATATGTCTGCGAACTGTGATAGAAGTATGAGAGTATAATTTATAAATAAAGTATAGTGTATATCGATGTATTGAAGGGTGGGTTTTCATTAAAAACATTGTGATTCTCAAATATTTTGAATTCAAACCAGGGGCGCGTGTAAAGTATTAAATCTGGGTAGATAAAAAGCCCTAACAGAAACAGTAATAGGTCTGAAAATAAAGTAACTGGCTAATATCGCCAAATAGATAATAACTAAGATTAGATAGCATCAGCTTGTTCTGGCTAAATGGTACAAGAACCTAAAAAGGATTTGAAGGAAGTTTATTGCTCATAAATAGATTATTATATAAAATAATTGAAGATTGAGGTTATGTACATGTATTCACGGATCGGTGACCTAGAGATCGATCAAACCAAGGAACGTAGAATCTGACCAAAACCCCTTGGCAGAGCTTTATTGCAATCAGATGGTGTGCAATGTGAAAAAACACCTGTCCACGTGGCTAATTATTAGGTAGCATGGAATTAATATTAATGTATAGAATATTAACTAGCATGTAAGAGCATAAATAAAAAACCAAATAAAATAATTTAATGTATTCAGGAAATAAGAGTTACCAGGCGCATGAATACCGAATAAAATTTGCATGCACCAATAGTAAAACGGCAGTTAATAGGCGGCAACTGTAGGCCGATTCAAAAATATTTCTATATATTTATATAAATGTACTAGATTTTGTGTTAAAACTTTGTATAGTCTATGTTATCGATATGGCTCGAATGCAAAGAAATTATTAATCATACAATCTAAGCAATATTTTGGCATTTTTTTTGTAAGATCTATTTGAACCTAATGGCGGAGGACTAAGATATTTAAATTTTATGCTAATTTGAAAGTCGGAAAGAGGATCTGTAAAACTTGAAAAAGAAGAACCAGCACTCGCCAGCCAAATGCCACCATAAGAGGACCCCAAATATTTTAGAGCGTAGTACCTTACTAATGATTTTGTAAAAGTTAAAGTTAAAGTAAATTATTAAATTTCTTAAAAGACTTCGTGATGTTATTGTGAAGCAGAAGTCATTTTCATTTTTAATTAAATTTATAACCCCTTGGAGGAGACGATTCCGGCTACCATATTCCCGGACCACATGGAGTTGGATCGACATCGGCGGCTTACAAGAAGATTTTCGACACGTGAGTGATAAATTTGAATTAGTGATGGGCGCCCTAGTGCTTCGAATTAATCTAATAATCAAAGCTAGCTCGTCGAAAGGGTTTTTATTATAAATTAAGAAATTAATAAGAGTAATACTTGCGCAAGTAAAATTAGTATTAAAGGTATTTCATTGAAAGAAAAATATAGATCAATATTTCAGAAATTTCTATTAAATCAAAGAAGTACAAAATCTAGGCTATTAAAACATATGCATATGATATTTAATTTTTTGCAATACAATTTGCGATAATTTATTATAGCTCTAATTCACTAGATGAATGGCTCTACCTATTCCGTCAGGTGCCGAATCTTGCACCCTGAGATAAAAATATATATTCGATACAAAGAAATCTACTAAGTACTAGAGATTTTAATATATATATATTTGGATTATTAGTGGCTAATTTATCAAGCTGATCTTAAAGCACACACTTTTAATTGAATTGTCTAAGTCGACAAGTATTAGCAAGCGCATATCGCAACTACATGCAGAAGAATGCATATGATTTTAAGATAAAGGCACATGGTAATGCTTCGTGCCATAAATCTAGAGTATAAAATTTAGCCTGTGATATTTTACTGATTTCAATTATTGTTCTATTTTTATATTATATTTTTTATCGCTCTTTATATATTTTTGCCTCGCTTTATTTTTTGCATTATTTGTTTAATATATATATGAAACGTTCATGGTGTGCAATTTATTTTTATTCCTCAACACTATTGTATAAGTATCATATTTATATATATTTATTTTTTATTGAATTACAAGAGTTATAGGAGAAGCTCATACCTAAGCCTATCAAGATTTTTTAAGACTGAATACTATTAGAAAACCACGACCTAATTATATCAAATCTCATGCTTTACCGACTGATGCCAAGCAGGAGGCTAATCGTTATTTAAATATAAATAATAACGTGACACAGCATACAAAGTATTAGAAGTCTTCATTCTTTAGCTGATTCGTCTCGTGATATACAGTTTGAGCTGTCTTGGTACCAAGCATTTTCGTTCTGCAGCATATACAATTAATGAATTATTAAAAATTATTCTTATTCAGAGCAACTATTACTACTGTAAAGCGGTATTTACTCGCCTCACATATGTATAATCATGTAATGCTGTATTTAAATGCCTCACGTTGGGCCGGCAAATCATGTGGTGCGTTTTTTAAAGGCTTCACACATGTAGGGTGAATCTTGTACTGAATCAATGGTGTAGAGGCTATAAATTTTGTAACTGCGTGCGTGAACGCTGAGTGTACACCAGACTGATTGACTCACTACAAGATTCAATGCAATTGTCGGAATCGCGGGAGGCCTAAACGCTCGCTCACCCTTGATTCTTCTAATGACAGATTGTATAGTGATGAAATTTTTATAAGCAGTGTAGCGATCGCTAAACACTGAGGACGGATATCTTAAAGTTATTACTTGTGAAGAATGAGCATACAAAATCATACAGGTCGAGCAAAAATCCCGATGTAGATAATTTACGGGACTGCGTCTCTAATAAGTTCCGAAGATTAAGATAGGGTACAAGGACCAGATATCGTTCGGAATATATTTCGAGAACAGAGTCTTGTCGGGTTTTAAGCTCTATTGTAGGAAATTATATGATCTCTGGCTGCATCTGCTGTACGATTGATGTATTCGCTCCTAAGTCGAGGTTGGTAACAGATAAAAGCTGATATATGAGCAGGTAAGGACAAAGAATAAATATCTCGATCTGACCCCACTCGCTACATCCACTTAGACCTGTTCCAATATCCAGCTTAATTCAATTATTCCAATGATCGTATTCGATCGGTTCTTGATGATATAGAACGTATCAGACACAATAATTGACAGGCTTAAGAAATAATCGAACTCAGAAAACGAATTAACAAAACTGGAATATATTATAATAAAATATATGATCTCACAGTGCAGATTCAGAATATAATTTACAGATTGAAAGTGGTTTAACATTAACAAAAATGATTAGCAATTTTCTTGTACTTGCATGATATCATGCGTGATTCAACAGAATTTTACACTTGATAAAATTGAACAGTTTTGAAAAAATAGTGAAAAATGAATTATAAAATATTTTTAAAATGCTCGGGGTCGTGGTTCTGGCAGCGGAGGATAGCTAATCAACTACAAGTTCTTAGAAATTCTACATGAATAAATTCTAGGCTCTTAAATGCTAAAGCGCTTGTCGGCGTGGCCAATAATTTAACGAAGAAAAAATTTATATTTCTGAACTGTAATATTTTTCGAAGCATAGATTGGGGCCCCTTTAAACTTATAACTCACGTGAAATTCCTTGGTGGTCGTGGTTTTCTTCTTTAGATCAAAAATCGTTTGATCGGCAGCGGGTCCAGGCTTCAGTTTCAGCACGTGGGGAATTTTAATTTAATATTTCCTTCACCAAATTAATTAAGGGATGATTTAACTTTAAACTTTTAAATTTATCGATTGATGAAAATAAATTTACAAATAACAAATAGATTGGCCTAAAATATTGGCTCACAAATAGAACATATAAAATCGAACAAGAATTTTTTACGAATAGGTCTTGGTAACTATAAAGAGATCTGAACGGTGAGGATTTCAAAAGGGAAGTGCTGTGTTTTTCTCTAAGCTTCTTGGCTAGACCTTTCTTCTGAGAATCTCGATGTAATAATTTGCATGAAAATTTGCCATTGGTAGAACGATTGTGACGTAGACGTGACGTCAGTGGCAGGCAGTAGAATATAATTCCTTTAATTACAATAATAATTCAATTTATGTAATTTTTAAAACTGCTTAATCTTCTAGACATAGTTCCTCTCATACAATGTACATGTGCTAGCGTATATGATAAGGCAGGTTTGTTGTCTGATAGTAGATTAACATGTGTTGCTTTCAAACGATCACCTTTTTGGTGCTATTTTTATGCACTATGATTGGCTTAGGCTTGCCAAAGAGATTTAATTACCATGTGGTTCAGTTGAAGTAATAATTAATAAATTAGTATTCTTATACAATTTTTATTATGTCTGAGACTGTTATAATTAATTTTTGCAGTTTTTACCAATAATATAATTTCATGCTATGACCTAGTTAGTTACAATAAGACCTGACATATAATATAATTTCTTAAATAATAAATAATTTCAACGATAATACATACATTTTTATTTTTTATTCGAAATTCTTGGTCCTTTATTGATAGTTTTTTACTTTTTAGAAATAGTATTATAGCTTGCATGAATCTGACATGATATTTTACAATACGTTGAATCAGTCAGCTGCGTTCGAACTGCTTTAAAAACATCTGATCGATAGTAAACAAAGTGTAACCTCAAAATTCAATGAGCAGTTCATAAATAATTCGTGCTTTATTTGCAGAATAATTATAATTTTATTGAATAATTTTCTAGAAAATATTCAGTACAGAATGGTACTCTTATCTAATATACAGTTACTGATAAGTAAGCTTTATCGCTTGGTCGCTAACTATTCCTTTAGCAAATTCTTTCATTTTTAAAAGATAATCACAATTTTCTCTCTTCTCATGAGATCTATTTAAAAGATTCATCACACAAAAGCCCCCAGGATATTTTAAATAGGTAATTGGGAGAAGAGTCGAAACAATGACTATTTGAAAAATCCGATATTGTGATGAATGCACCATTTCATCTCCTTACTTCTACGAAAACTCCACACTTAACACTAAAAACGATATATCGTGCACTTTTGGCTACGAGAAAATAAATAATTGATTGTTCCTTCCATTGGATACAATCGAAATACAATAATTAATGAGGTCTCTTTGGATCCTTCATTAAAACAACTCCACAACTTCCATTCACGGGTGGCTTATGAGCAGACCCATAACTATAACAAATATACAAAATTCAACATATTATCCTCTTAGGATTCAAACAGTATTTGCAACAAATATAGATTTTCATCATTTTTCATGGTTATTACAAGTTTCGACTCTTTGTTCTGGCTTTTACATAAATTGGGTGAGAGTGTGATTTAACTTCGGTGACTTGACAATTGTCTACCGTTTGATTCGAGCAATTCCTTTTTTTACGCTTAGTACGTTGTGTACAAACAGGGTTACACTTGAAGTGATTTTTGATTTTTTATCAATGCTGGTTACAAATATTATGCTTTCAAGATTATATTTATCAATTTGAATTACAATTCATGATCTTTTGATGCAACAATAATAAATTTTCACATTTGAAGGTAAGAATTTCATTTTCTTTTGAGCTTTTTAGAGATACATTTATATGACACATAACATGCACATTCCGTGCAATTTAACATAAATATATATTTTTGGTTGCGTTTTTTACTTATAATTTCACATTAAATAATAGGTTATAACAGTTAATAACGATATTGCTTTGATTCATTTACAATTTCTTCTGTGATCTCGCACACATTGGCTGGCATGACGAAGAAAATTATCGAACAGGCTTTGGTTCTGAATAGATTTTTTGATCGATTCTGTATTTCGAGGTTAGATTTACACATCTTTTCAAATAAACTTTGTTTATTTTCTTTCCTCCTATTCACTACTAACTTCATCTGATTTCTAATTTACAATTATTTTCTGTTGATAATACAATTTTTGTTTCCGTTTTTTCAGTTGTGCAGATATAACTAGGCGATTTTTCCTGTGATGATTGTAGCATGAGGCAGATGGCTTGATCAGGTTGGTAAATTTTTAAAGTTGTTTCGTAGTTTTATTTTCTTGACTTAGAGTTGATAATAATTTCTTCATTTGATGTGGATTGATATTTTCTTATTAGCTGAGATGCGGCGATGTTAGGTTATGTTGTTGATTAGGCTGCAGTAGAAAGATGCTAGTCTGCAAAGTAATGATTCACTGGGTAGGCCGTGGTTATGAAAATGTTGATAATTTGTGTAATTCACAACGTAGCTTCCATTTAATTCGAAAATTATTCCTTAAGCCCCCATCTAAATTTGATTTCGGTATTTGTTTCAAGTTTCCATTCCAATTTGCAACTATCCGTTTTATCAAACTTGGTTTAAAACGAATGTGCCTGTGGTGTAGATCATTTCCTACAAATTCATTTCCTCTTGGTTGGCTGGTAACATGCAGTTTGATATCCTTAAACCTGACATGCCAGTGGTGTCTGTAGGTTTTTTCAAATAATCTTTTTCTTTTTTGCATGCCGGTGTACAGTCTGTTTGATTTTAACCGGACATGACTGCGGTGTGAATAGATTCTTCCTGAGACTATTTTTCTTTTTTCTTGCATGGCGGGGAGAAATTTTGATATTCGATTTTAGTCTTACATGACGGCGGTGTAGATAAACTCTATCAATGCTTTTTCTTTTCCGTGGAGCTGCTATTTTACTTGGGTGTTGTTTTGATTTGTAGGTTTTTACTTTCAATTGTGACTTCGATTTGTTGTGGGTTTTTATTTTTCTTCTATTGTTTAGCGAACTATCCTCATGAGTGCTGGGTTTATATGTTGCAGGTGCTGTTCTCGGTGGATGGACGGTGATGTGGGCGGTCGGCGGTCCGGGCTGCTCTTCAACGCGGCGGGCCATGTCCTTGGGCTCCTGATGTCCAGCGCGCGGTGGTACGGACTGTCCCTCTACCTGATGGATGACGTCCTCGGCTTGGCGGGTGATGTCATCCGGCTCCTCTTGGCATTCTGCGGGCGGTGATGTGGGCTGTCCCTCCATGCCATGGATGATGTCTTCAGCTGGGCTGGTGATGTCGTCTGACTCCTCTCGGCATCCTGCGGTGTGCGGCGCGACTTCAGTCTTGACATTCTTGGTAGGTTGGTCTCCCATACATGTGTTACGTTCGCTTGCCTGTCTGATGACTTCCTCCTTGAGCATGTCTGCTTCCGCATGCGTGGGCTCAGTCTCTGGTCCAATATTGATTCTAATTGTCTGACTTTTCTCCTTGATTTGCCGTCCTAACATCCTGCTTCTTTCCGCTGCTTCCTTCAACTGTTGATTCAGTTTCTCAAAACCTTGTTCACTTGCTTTCCGCATCTGTCGGACTTCTTCAACTAGTTCTTCATTTGTTTGTTTGGTTCCTTTAATTAGTTTTTCCCTTGCTTGTTTATTATCTTTAATCGTCTCTTGCATATCCTTCCTTAATTCTTTTAATGCTTCATTTGTTACTGGAGAACCTTGTCTTATTGCTTCCAGGAGGATATTCAGATCTTGCTGGGAAACGGTTACAAGGCGTTTGGTCGGTGGCAATGGTTCCTCCCGCGCGAACTCCTCCGTCTCCGACATCGCTGATGTGGCCTCCAGGATGCGGTGTGGTTCTTCCAAAATTTTATATAAAAGCTGCAGCGTTCTACTTGAATTATTCCGCAATATATCCGTGATTTAATTTTACTTCCCTCTTTATGCTTTAAAAATTTTTTTAAAAAATGTAAATAACTTCAATCCTCTTTTCCGTAAATTTTTTATAAATTGTTTCAATATAGACCTAATATTCTTCAAATAATATGACCTTTCTTATGGTATTTCTTATACCTATGACTTATAATATGACCAATTTTCGAATAACACAATAATAAAATTCTGAGTTCGATTTTTTCTCTAAAAATTCATCAATCGATAAATTTCTTTTCTGTTCAAAAATTGGGTATGGCACGTCTTGCTGTTTTGTATAACAGTGAACAGTTAATATTCAATTCGAAGAAATTCACAACCATGAATTTTTTCAAAAAATTTTCCCGTTGTCAGCGCTATAGTATACTGAGCAACTAAATAATCCTCGTAGTCGATTATCCACCTCTTCAATGCCTATCACTGTTGGGCGCCAAATCATGTAAAGCGGTATTTACTCGCCTCACATATGTATAATCATGTAATGCTGTATTTAAATGCCCCACGTTGGGCGCCAAATCATGTAAAGCGGTATTTACTCGCCTCACATATGTATAATCATGTAATGCTGTATTTAAATGCCTCACGTTGGGCCGGCAAATCATGTGGTGCGTTTTTTAAAGGCTTCACACATGTAGGGTGAATCTTGTACTGAATCAATGGTGTAGAGGCTATAAATTTTGTAACTGCGTGCGTGGACGCTGAGTGTACACCAGACTGATTGACTCACTACAAGATTCAATGCAATTGTCGGAATCGCGGGAGGCCTAAACGCTCGCTCACCCTTGATTCTTCTAATGACAGATTGTATAGTGATGAAATTTTTATAAGCAGTGTAGCGATCGCTAAACACTGAGGACGGATATCTTAAAGTTATTACTTGTGAAGAATGAGCATACAAAATCATACAGGTCGAGCAAAAATCCCGATGTAGATAATTTACGGGACTGCGTCTCTAATAAGTTCCGAAGATTAAGATAGGGTACAAGGACCAGATATCGTTCGGAATATATTTCGAGAACAGAGTCTTGTCGGGTTTTAAGCTCTATTGTAGGAAATTATATGATCTCTGGCTGCATCTGCTGTACGATTGATGTATTCGCTCCTAAGTCGAGGTTGGTAACAGATAAAAGCTGATATATGAGCAGGTAAGGACAAAGAATAAATATCTCGATCTGACCCCACTCGCTACATCCACTTAGACCTGTTCCAATATCCAGCTTAATTCAATTATTCCAATGATCGTATTCGATCGGTTCTTGATGATATAGAACGTATCAGACACAATAATTGACAGGCTTAAGAAATAATCGAACTCAGAAAACGAATTAACAAAACTGGAATATATTATAATAAAATATATGATCTCACAGTGCAGATTCAGAATATAATTTACAGATTGAAAGTGGTTTAACATTAACAAAAATGATTAGCAATTTTCTTGTACTTGCATGATATCATGCGTGATTCAACAGAATTTTACACTTGATAAAATTGAACAGTTTTGAAAAAATAGTGAAAAATGAATTATAAAATATTTTTAAAATGCTCGGGGTCGTGGTTCTGGCAGCGGAGGATAGCTAATCAACTACAAGTTCTTAGAAATTCTACATGAATAAATTCTAGGCTCTTAAATGCTAAAGCGCTTGTCGGCGTGGCCAATAATTTAACGAAGAAAAAATTTATATTTCTGAACTGTAATATTTTTCGAAGCGTAGATTGGGGCCCCTTTAAACTTATAACTCACGTGAAATTCCTTGGTGGTCGTGGTTTTCTTCTTTAGATCAAAAATCGTTTGATCGGCAGCGGGTCCAGGCTTCGGTTTCAGCACGTGGGGAATTTTAATTTAATATTTCCTTCACCAAATTAATTAAGGGATGATTTAACTTCAAACTTTTAAATTTATCGATTGATGAAAATAAATTTACAAATAACAAATAGATTGGCCTAAAATATTGGCTCACAAATAAAACATATAAAATCGAACAAGAATTTTTTACGAATAGGTCTTGGTAACTATAAAGAGATCTGAACGGTGAGGATTTCAAAAGGGAAGTGCTGTGTTTTTCTCTAAGCTTCTTGGCTAGACCTTTCTTCTGAGAATCTCGATGTAATAATTTGCATGAAAATTTGCCATTGGTAGAACGATTGTGACGTAGACGTGACGTCAGTGGCAGGCAGTAGAATATAATTCCTTTAATTACAATAATAATTCAATTTATGTAATTTTTAAAACTGCTTAATCTTCTAGACATAGTTCCTCTCATACAATGTACATGTGCTAGCGTATATGATAAGGCAGGTTTGTTGTCTGATAGTAGATTAACATGTGTTGCTTTCAAACGATCACCTTTTTGGTGCTATTTTTATGCACTATGATTGGCTTAGGCTTGCCAAAGAGATTTATTACCATGTGGTTCAGTTGAAGTAATAATTAATAAATTAGTATTCTTATACAATTTTTATTATGTCTGAGACTGTTATAATCAATTTTTGCAGTTTTTACCAATAATATAATTTCATGCTATGACCTAGTTAGTTACAATAAGACCTGACATATAATATAATTTCTTAAATAATAAATAATTTCAACGATAATACATACATTTTTATTTTTTATTCGAAATTCTTGGTCCTTTATTGATAGTTTTTTACTTTTTAGAAATAGTATTATAGCTTGCATGAATCTGACATGATATTTTACAATACGTTGAATCAGTCAGCTGCGTTCGAACTGCTTTAAAAACATCTGATCGATAGTAAACAAAGTGTAACCTCAAAATTCAATGAGCAGTTCATAAATAATTCGTGCTTTATTTGCAGAATAATTATAATTCTATTGAATAATTTTCTAGAAAATATTCAGTACAGAACGGTACTCTTATCTAATATACAGTTACTGATAAGTAAGCTTTATCGCTCGGTCGCTAACTATTCCTTTAGCAAATTCTTTCATTTTTAAAAGGTAATCACAATTTTCTCTCTTCTCATGAGATCTATTTAAAAGATTCATCACACTACTTATCATCTTTTGATGAAAGTCATATTCTCCAGTCAGCGAATATTTACTGATATTTATAGTGATAAGTCTGCAATATATCATATAAGGATCCAGATATCATCTAGAACTGGCGTTGTAAGTATTAAGGAATTTCGAAAGGATAAATTAGTGCACACCTGTATTCATGACGAGCGTTTTGAAACTCAACTAGAAGAATAAAAGTTGATTTTCATTCTTCTTGATTGGATATATGGTTACTGTAAACCAGTCACTAACTATCTTTTTGATTTCCTTACTGGTATGCTCCAATATCTTCAAGAGAGCAGCGGTGAGAATTATCAACCATCAGTTACTTAAACCCATGGTGGTTTATTATTATGGAAATATTCACGAATCTATCACTGAGCTGAAGCTGTGGTGAGAACCCCAATATATTTGCGAGCCGGACGGCCTTAACTTGTTGCAAATTTATTTGCAAGCTAGGGATAATAGCAACAATACTGGTATATCCAAAAAGTGTTTTTACAAAGTATAAACTCAAGATCCCCCATTGAAACATAATTGAACATAATCTTCAAGGTTATTTAGACAAATTTAAATATACCCAATCTGAGATCCTCACCCTGTCATGGTCGACGACGGCATTTATGCACAAACGAAAACCCAGCTTTGTACAAAATACTGACAAATTTTAGTGAATCACACTCCTCTTTCTTCTCCCATCTCTTTCTTTACTTCTTTTCTTCTTTTGTTTTTTTTTATTTCTTTTTCATCCTCTTATTTTATTTTTTCTTAACTTCTTTGTTGAACTTCTTCATTATCCATTTTCCTTTTCTCCACTGCTTTTCTAGTCCATTTTCCACTTTCATCTTTCCAGTGGGGTGTTAGTGAAAATTATATCAATGATAACCTTTTCCAAGAATGGACGATCATGGACGGTTTAAACTTGGCCGATTTAAGTAGATACAGAACAATAATGTATTATGGAACACAAATTGCATTTCATCTTCAGACCGTTCATTCATTTTTCAAATTTTACTGTGAAGAATTAATTGAAGTTAGCTGTATTGTTGATATTATGAATAATTATGAACCATGACTCTACGATCATGATTCTACAAGAATGATTACGCCACCACAACTGCAACCCTAAACTCTAGACTAACAATGAGAGAGAAAGAAATGTACAGCACTGTATTATGAACGAATGTTATAGCCCGCCTTCCAGCCGGAGCGCGAAACGCGGAGGCTGCTAACTCACCCTACTGGTGGTGCAGGGGGCGAAGCCCCCTGCCCAGCGCGAAGCGCAAGTTTATATTAATGCGTAATTCAGAAAAAATTATGAAAGAAAACTTGATAATCCCTTTGCTTGCCCTCATAAAATAAATGTAGAAATCGAAAAATGTTGAAACCAAAATAAATTTGAACAAGTAAATATATATATATATACAGCAGTGGCGGCTGGTGTAAATATAGTTTGGAGGCTGCAGATATCGATCCTAACTCACATAGTAAATAAGAAAGCAATAAATAGGGATTATTAAATCGTCATTCCATATAACTTGAATTATATTTTTTTTCTCTCATCATAATTCCTAGTCACTGTATGAGATAATAAGAAAATGGATAAGTGACAAGATTCAAACAATACAATAGAAACAGAAAACCCAAAAATGTTTTACATCTATCAGTCTCAATTATTAGCCTGAAAATACAATAATTTATATATCTTTCAACTGCTGCTTGTACTTCAACTGCTGCTTGTGTGTAATTTTAAAGATTTGGAGGTATTCCAAGCTTCCCAAGTTCAATTTCATTCTCATTTGCTATCAACTAAATAAATCATCCAAAAAAATTTAAATAGAGTAAATATAGCTTTTGTTTATTACACGATCACATATACAATCTAAGCAGTCGTTAGGTCATGTTAGAGGCCCTGAAATTGATCAGTTGCGACCTGAAAACTGACACCAGACCTGAGCCAGCCAGGTCACTCGATATTATTATTATTTATTTACTTATACAATCCTCAAAATCAAAACAAACAAAACTTTTCATATGGTCTGTCGTCTGTAGTGAGATACTATCGACTATCGATACAATGGCAGTCTTCATAGATCGATATTGCTGGTATCGTATCGTTTGTTTCCATAGAATGACTGTTATGTAGGAACTAATGACAATGGTTGTAGGATCGCTGCAACTGTGCTATCCTCAAAAAGCCATCCGTTGTAATAGCAACCAACTGGTTTTCCAGCACTTTAGGCTTCCAATGCTATTCACCCATATAAGCGACACGTCATAGGGGGTTGCAAATGCTATGCGTTCCTTCTTTGGACCGCGCAAATTCAAAATGTTGAACTATCTGTTCCGCCTTTCTGCTGTATGAATTTTGTCAGAGTTGAGAGAATAATTTTCAATGATATGACTATCAAATCAAGTGTTATTAAGACGTTTTAGAAAAGATAAATCTCTCTCTATTGCCTGATTTGTTGGAGGTTGTGCAACCTTGCAACCTTAAGAGGAGCCGCCACTGATATACAGTACATGCCAAATTGGAGCAAATGATTCCAAGTATACAAGGCATGTCAAACTCTTTGTTAATTGATCATCTATCATAAGCAAATATAGAAGAGGTTGACAGTCAATTTTCATGGATCGTTTTTTTTTAGAGTTGACAATGTTAATAGTCCAGGCAATGAATGCTCAAAAAAGGGTATAGAGGGAAAAGTTTGAAAGACAATTTTTGACCCCGCAGTTCTGTTTAGGGTAGTGAGGAGGTAAACAAATCAAAAGTCTCCACCCCTACCCACTGTGCTAAGGGGGTGGGGGTGGTTCAAATGTACCATTTTTGGTTTCTCGCATATAGGCTAACTCGAAAATTATTCATTCTACAGACATGACTATTCTATAAGAAATTAAAGCTCACATAGTTTCCTTCAATATTGATCAAACAACTTTTTGTATATCTCTTTCACTTTTCGAGTTATCCGCTCTAAAAGATGTGGCATTTTAGAAAAAACACATTTTCCTTCGATTTTTTGCTATTTTTGCTCTTATAAATTTTTCAATATCGATGGGAAAAATCCATGCTGATTATGAGCTAATAGAGCATCAAATTCTCTTCAATTTGATGTATAATTTACACAATACAACTGTATTGTATCGAAAAGTTGCTGGGTCCAAGAATCGACAGTGTGTGGACCCAAAATGATTTCTCCTATTTCACGGTTATTAGCAAATCATTCCGGTTCGTTGCGGACGATTATTTTTCAGTCCGTTATGTAGTTGGTTTTATCTATATTTTCAAAGTAGGTATCCCTATCTAGCCAATTCGTAATGTTTTGTTCAGCTATGGTGTGAACTTCATTCCTAGTTTCACCGTGGAAAATAGCTGCAGTATCATCCGCAAAGGATATCATACTTGAATTGAGAAATGCATTGACAAATACCTTCAATTCAGTAGAACGTTGACATAGAGAATGTAGAGATTCGAGGTGATAGTGCCTTGAGGAAGATCATATGCATCCAAAACTGTGACACTAGAACAACTACTGTGACTCTAGAACAACCACTGTGACACCTATCTCTGAATATCTTCCATAGTATAGGAAACTTCAAAAATCATCGTCAGTTTCCTCTCTACATAAGAAGTTGTGCAAATAGAAGTAGTAGTAACAAATTGGCTCACATAGTCACATGATTGATTTTTTATAAGTCTTGAAATTCTTTAGATAGGATATGAAGCCTCTACATGGATATGAATAAGAATTATTCAATTGAAGTATCAAATTCTATTTCCTCACTCTGGAATTCTACACTTGACAGATGCAATGTATAAAGGCAAAGATCTGTTCTATTGCAAGCAAAAACACCTATCGAAAGCATTATAATTATTACTTAGTAGTCAGAATGATGATTTGATAATGATTGAAAAATATAATACTATTTCATCCTGTAACAACGTAAATATAAGTAGCTTGAACATATTAGGAATGTCCATTCTCAGATAAGGATATGAATAATTATTGATATCAACGAGTAAGTAATCATTTATAGCACGGTTCATAGGAAACATAATCTTCTATATGCCATGGATCAAAGTATTCAAATAATCCAACATCACTTGTGTACTAATGTGCTGTGGAAGAAAAATGCAACAAATTCAACTTCAGTGGACAGTGGTATGATGTGAACTCAGTTTTTGAAAACTCGGTAGGGTTATCATCAACCATGTATATTTTTCCAGAAATATACAGAACCGGTTATACTGTACAAATGACAAACAGAAATTTGGCAACAATGTATGAGCAAGTGACCTTGAGTTGTGATTCTCGCTGGAGCATCTCGACTAGTGATACGTTTTACTTGCAATTTTCTCATCAGAATTCTCCACTCACTTCTTCACAGGCTTTGTCCCTTTGTCACTCACTCTTTCTCTCTCTCTCTCTCACTCTGCTGTCTTTCTTTCTGCCTTCCTTGAGTTTGTGTTTATGTTTCATTTTGATGCAGTGAAGATGACCATAATATCAGTAAACTTCAGTAAAGAACATAATATCATCAGTAAACAAAATAGTTGATACCATGAACAGATATAACTCTATAGTGATCTATGTCTATAAAATCAACAATATTTTCAACCATCATAATCAATAATTCCAGTCAATATAACTTGATTTCTTATGGATGGAGTAGATAATTTATCTTACAGATGAAATGAAATGTAGATGAAAATTACACATATCTATATTTCACCCTCATTACTATCCCAATTGATATAAAAGTTTCACGGAAATGAAATGGTAGCAGATAATGTTAATGATTTCATTATAATATTATCTTAGTCAAAAAATATAATTGAAGGATAAATTAGTCTGATCTTTAATTCTATTTTTCTCTTACTTTCCACATGGTCTCTTTACCGTTCACGGGAGTATACAAACTCGGCAGTGCGGTCAGAAATTCCAAAATTTAGTATACAAACTTGACAGTTTTAAGGAAAAAAATCCCTCTTGAGGGTTATACAAACTCGGAAATTCGTCTAACGTATGAAAATTCGTCTATTCTTGTCAGGGACCTACAAACTCGACAATCGAACTTTCGATTTAAGGTGAATTCAACTCTCAATGGATCTTAATTTATCAAAAAGTACGATTTTTTGTGATAGGATTTATTATTAGGCGTATCATTCTCAGCAGATTAAAACATTCCTTTATCTCACAGCTTCTACTGGCTACGGGTGACCAGCCACGTTAATCAAACATGACCAAAAAAATTATGAAGAATGACAAATCGAATATATTTCATACGTTTAATGAATTTTATGCATGGTGGAAGTATTTAGAATGATCCCATTCAATATCAACAGTGTCTCCAATTTTTCTTCAATCATTTAGTAATTCCAGTCAAGGAAAGGTTATAGAGGGAGAAGTTGGGAAGACAATTTTTGACCTCGCAGATCTGTTTGGGGTAGTAAGGAGGTAAACATATCAAAGCTCCCCACCCCTACCCAATGTGCCAAGGGTGTGGGGGAGGTTTAAAGGTACCATTTTTTGGTTTCTCGCATATAACTCAGAAAATATGTAAGGACTTGACTGTCATATAACAGATTGAAGCTTACAAAAATTCGCACAATATTCATTCCACAACTTTTTTTATCTCATCCAGTTTTCGAGATATCCGCCCCTGTAAGTGTGACATTTTTGAAAAAAACACTTTTGCCACCATTTTTTTTCTATGTTTGCCCTTATAACTTTTTCAAAATCGATGGGAAAAATTCATGCCGATTATAAGCTTATAGAGCATTGAATTCTCTTCAATTTGATGTCTAATTTCACATTTTTACACATTTCCCTATACCTTTTGCAGCAGCTTTAGTGTTGAGTATGAAATCTCCATTTTTCGCAACAATAGACCAATTGACAAATGAATTAAGAGGAAATGTTTTAAACAATTTTTTTGACTTTGCAGCTTGGTTGAGACTAGTTAGGAGGAGAAAATATCAAAAGTCTCATTCATAACTCATGTTCTAAGGGGGTGAGGGTGGTATAAAAGTTTCATTTTATCAGCGTTTTGCTTCCACGCTCATATCTTGAGAACAATGCGTTCAACCGACATAACTAACTATTCAAAAATGAAGCTTGATAAATTCTCTACACTTTTTGTTGAGTGAAATGTTGTGATATTCGCAACAGTTCCCGAGATATTTGCTCTTGAAGTTGTTCAATTGTTAAAATAACCGGTTTTTATCCAATGTTTTGCTCTTTCAGGGCTTATGACTCCTCAAGAATGCATCATAAAAACTTATGCTTATCATAGAGCATTCAATTCTCTTTAAAATGATGTATTTTTCCACTATTCCAAGTTTCCCTTTCATTGTTATAGTAGCTTCAATGTAGGGGGTGGAATTTTCATTGCCTGGACTATAAACCTAGCTCCGCAGTGTAGGCTGGATGCTTGTCTGACTCGGATTAGGCGCTGAGACAGCAAATAATAGCAGCGTTGGTGGGAATGCGAGCGGCCGCAGTAACGTCTTCCACCCAGCAATGGTCGGCATAGTTCCGCCTAGCGGACAGACGAAAGATCAATCCAGTCGGTTATTTGATCCCTCCAGCCAGGCTCAGCCAAGTAGCCGAGACAATAGAACAATTGAGTGGTGGTCTTAGCAGCAGTTTTCTTTCTCACGAGTATTTTGATTTTTGTGTGTCAATAATAACTCCAGTCACCAGTAAAAAGTTTCCAGAAACGTGGTGTACTACCATATTAATGACTTTTCTTGATGATTTTTAATTATCTAAAAACATTGTTGACATTCTGAGCCTTCAGGCTAAACTTGGGGTCGCTGAGAACGAATCTGCAATCAGAATTTCTCTAACACGAAAAAACCCAGCTGTTGATCTTCCGGCAACCGTTAACAGCCATCCTGCAATGCGGCCGAAACACTTCCAAGCCAGACACCCATCTCAAATGACAACAACGCCAAGCTGTGAGAAACCATCCTGCACTGCGGGCTAGGTTGAGAGTCATGATCGGGAATCGGTTTGCAATGAATTTTAGTCAGTGTTCAATTAAAATTACTATTCCCATCTCCCATGTAGAAACAATGTATTTCTTGCATCAAACTAATTGATTTCGAAATATATCTTGCCCCATCTGTGACTTGTTGATTGAGGTCTTCGTATTTAATTTCCTACTCCATATGCCACAGTTATTTCCTGTAAGACATAATCATCTTCAACAAGGTAATATGAAATGTCAGTTTTTCATATAAAAAAATAATGAATGATAAGGATAACAATCTTATAACTACTTCAAAACTGGGAAGGACTATTCGAGATTAATATTTATTTGTTATAACACTTGATAGAGTGGTGAATCAGGGGTTATACGCCCTGTAATAGCGAAAAACTGAATGAAAAGCAGTTATTATAACAATTTCACACTTTCAAGAGCCCATACATGTATTTCAAAAACTTTAGGAAATACTGTATCACAAACCTCCTCTAAACAATCTTCTTCTTCTTCTTTTTCTTCTTCTTCTTCTTCTTCTTCTTTTCTTCTTCTTCTTCTGTGAGATTTACATTTTGTGATATTTACATTAATGTGTCAGCATTGTTTGAATGGGGAGCATTGATGCTATTAATGAGGAATACTGACAGTTTGAAGTGAATCATGGAACTGTTATACATGCATATTCTCCAATATTTTTATCGAAAGCTACCTTCTGTTTTCTTTGGTAAAACAATCAATGTTTAGGAATAATTGATTCTTGGAGAAAGCGCCTTACTTCTATGGAAGATATTTTCACATTAGGAAAATCGACAATAGCTATTTGGCCGTTTTAAGGGGATATTTACCCTTTCTTTTGCCAAGTTTTTCCTCATTCTTTGCACACAGATTCCACAACGGACACTTCTGAAGTTTAAAAATACCCTCCATATACTGAATTATTAAAATTTCATTGAAATAATTGTTTAAGCAGTTCACGCGATCTGTCAGATATACAAAAAAATTAGTCTTGATAGTACAGCTGTAGTGTACCTGTTTATAAAAGAAAGATAGTCCAATAGGCTATTCAACATAGGCAGGGATGCTTCGGAGGCCCTTGTGAATTCGCCTTACACCTAGGTTTCGTCTTAGATATTCGTCTACAGATATTCCCATTTTTCATTTTGTTTATAAGCCATTAGTTTTTCCGTGTTTCGTTATTTATTCTTTTTTTCCTCTCTCCTCTTGCTTGTGTTTAGTTTTTGTTTTTGATGCAGCGCTCTATTTACTCTTTCGACCTCATAGCACCAACCTATATTGGTAATAGATTGAACTTGTTTTTTTTTTTACTTCTGAAGTTACTGTTTAATTAAAGTTAAAATTGAAATTAATTTTTATGTTTAAGAAAAAGTAAAATTTATAAGTTGTTTAAGAAATAATTTTGATTATCTTGTATTTCTTTTAAGGCTTCTCTAGATAGGAATTCTTTCCCCACACACGGATTTATAGTCTAAGTGGGGAAATATATTTCCTTGATTTGTTTTTGTAAAACTATTATTGTTATTAGTTATTTTGTATAACTAATATGTTTATGATTCCTTTTTGTGAAAATAAATTGAATTGAATTGAATAGGATCAATTTTATTGATAGAAGCAACTCCCGTCATGGAAGTTTGTTTTATGAAACATCGTTATCTATACTCCCAGGAATAGAAATAAAAATATAAATTATTGTACCCTTTTTAGAATTATCTAATCACGACATGTTTCGACTATATAATGCGATTATCAAGTGATTGGAGAATAAATAATAATATAATATTCCCAGGAATAGCTCTGATTGAAGCAGCAGTGCCCAATCAAATTTTTCTCGATAAATGCATTTTGATTGGTTCTTCAACTTGGTGCCAACCTAATAAAGTCAACTCAACTTTTTGCCAACCTGACAAAATTATTAATTTAGTTGCCAGTTAACAATTGTTTCAAAGAGGTACTCTAGATTATAGTTCTATATTAACATATGGTAAGGACATTCCAATTATAATTGAGGGATTTGAAGAAGAAGCTGAAAGACGAACTTTAAACCCTTAAAAACCACCCTAGAAATTAAATATCACTAAAAGATTTCTTAGTGAGCACCTAGGACCTAGGATGTACCACCTTTTCCTTAGTGAGCACCTATAATAAAGATATATTTCTTTTTTTTTTGCAATCCGTCCAATAATTGTGATCGATTTTCGTCCAGTAATCGATTTTCCAGAAATCGTGATCAGTGAGTGAGTCAGTCAGATAAGAATTTTATAAGTATAGATATGAGTGGTTCTTCTGACGGTACATTTTGATACCAATAAAAATTCGATTAATTGAAATGGATTATTAGGTGTCAGACAGGAAAACAAAAATATCTGTCACCAATAGTATCAATCGAAGATATAGATAAGACAATAACGACTAGAAAGGCTAAGATAATGGCTAAAAATTTGAAATAAAAATCGTTTTCTGAATTATTTAATGAAATAATAATAATATTGTATGAATTTAAGGTTAGGTTCTTTGTAAACAACGCTTGTCGGCAATATAAATGATGGTCAAGCTGAACATCAACAATTCAATCAGATACTCGCTAGCAAAATAATTGCATCTAAGTAGCATTCGTTAAGTCAAGGACAATAGGGTTTTGTATATTATAGCATGCAAAATAAAGGATATGAATGTTTGAAAAGCAAATATAAATATTTATTGATATATGTGAACAAATAAATAACATAAAACATAATAAAAAAATAAAAGGGAAGTAGAATCTAGTTTTTCCACGTGCATTGATATGTTCTGTACACTTGAGCCGAATCAGATTGTTTACCAATCAGAGTACAGTATTTGCTCGGCGCTAAAAAATATTGAATTCAAAATCTTCACGTGGTCTCTATTGAAATTATAAAAACTTGTAATTGTTGTAGAATGCATGAAAGACTGTAATTAGAATAAAATAATAGTTAAGGATATAAATATTCATGTTTAATATAGTAATATGCTCTCATACTGTGGACTACTTGACAGTAATAAATTGCATCATCGCGGATTATTTGAAATCCACCAATAGGAAAAGATATTTTAATTTTATGCAATTTTAGAATCAGAAGTATCATCAAAAGAGAATAGGGAAAGACCAACTGCCCACTTGCTTGCCAGAGACCGACCAAGAAGCCCACCATCATGAGAGCAATAGACTTATTCCCTTATAAGAATTAATTTTAATTTATTGCCAAGGTTTAAGTATCAAAAACTTTAAATTTGTAATAAACCTAACTCAGTGAACTCGCTCTATGACATGAGTTATTAATTTAAATATCCCCATTGGAGAGGACGACAGCAGCCCACCAGAAAGGCATAGGACACGCGAGGCGAATCCATGCCACATCTTTAAAATTTGTAAACATCTTCGCATGTGAGTTACTTAATAATTTCTTGAGAGGGCCCTCAGAGCTACGAATTAATAGAAATTCCATAAAACTAGCTCGTCGGAGGTTTTACTTGAAAATCAAGCTTGATTTAAACATAATTGCGCAAGTAGTATAAATAAGGGAAAAGTCATATTTAGAATAAATATGAGAACTAAATGTTAAATTATATTATCACTATTTGAAATTATCAAATATGCTCAGTTAATGTATTCAAATATCAGTGTTATTAGCATAATAAGAATTGTAGAAGCTCAAAGTTCACAAGATTAATTATCTATCTAACTTCCACTGATGGCCAAACTTATATCCTGAGATTTTATATTTAAAGTATCTAATATTATTGGAATATTCAATTATAAAATTCTAATTCGATAAGCAGAAGCAAGTCAAATAATTGAGCTATAGAAATCTGTAAAATGTATGCTGATATAAAAATCATGAAAGTTATTAGTTGATGCTATTAAGCAGAACAAGAGTTTTAATTGAGCCATCTGTGATATTTTTCTTGTATACTTTCTCATATTGTGTTTGCATTTATTGTTTCATATATTATTTTTCGCTCATTTATTTTATTTTAATTATATATTTATTGATTGAATGGTGTTTTTTCATTTTTAATCCTGTCTTCATGCATGACCAATCGTGTACTAGTATTTCTATTTATTATTGACAAATTAATAGAACTATCCACCAATCATATTCTTCATCGAATAAGTTGGATAAATCAGCGATATACAGTGTCGATCACTAAATCTTCAGAAATAATACGTTCTCAAGCTAAGGCTCAAGATTTATTTTAATGGTTCAACCTAATCCCGGAAATCAAATTGACTGAAATACAGGGTCATAGTATTAAGTTGAAGCAGTATTACAACCTCTTCAACATCTATAATTGCGGAGCCAGTCAATGCAGCGGTAAAGATTGCCGATTAATAAAGCAGCAGCAGTTTGCAGCAATTTGATAGCAGAATTTGGTATAAGCTCCTCGAAGAGCTGGTAAGAACCATATGGTATCTTTATTTCAGCAGGTGTCAAAATATCAAAAATATTCAAAAATCACATGCTCTACCGACAGACTGCCAGCTGGGCACATGTAGGACAAATACGGCTTTACACAACATGTCACAACCAACGTGGGGCATAAATATTCTATGTAACCCAAAAAGGACGTTACAGTGTCAAGACGTTTGCTTTGTCTTTTTGAATCCATTTAATACATGAGGACGGAAGAGAGGACGTGTCAACTTCGATAGAAGAATCAGAACGGTTTCAAAACTTATCTTTAGCCGGAAGATATTATAATAGAAATAAATCATACAACCTTTCATCAGGGTCAAGTGGGAGTTATGGCCCCCTATCATAATATCATGCTATCTCAGAACTCAGCAGTTTATAATAGTAAGCTCAGAACTGTAACAGCCCGTCAACTAAATAATATCATATTATAAAGGCCCATATATAGACTATTTTTTTGTACTTTCAAAAGTTTTCTTAATCATTTGCTCTACTTATAATAAATTTGTAAACTTATTAAGTTCATTATAGCTCTTTTTTGTTATATATATGAAAATATAAATCTAAGTACTCTTTTTGTTGTTTAGTCACAACATGTCGGCTATTACTAGTAGTTCTGTGAACAGTAGACCTCACGCAGTATTCTCAACCACAAGTACCAGATGTCAACTGTTTTAAATGTTAACAAACTCAGTTCACGTTTGAATTTGTATTTCATATGATATGATTCATCCAGTTCCGTGATGATCTTTCTATCTGGTGAAAATTATTTTTGTAGATCAAACATTTTAAACATTTAAACATTTAAACATTTAAACATTTGAACATTTAAACATTTAAACATTAACATTTAAACATTTGAACATTTAAACATTTAAACATTTGAACATTTAAACATTTAAACATTAAACATTTAAACATTAAACATTTAAACATTTAAACATTTAAACATTGAACATTTAAACATTTAAACATTTAAACATTTAAACATTTAAACATTTAAACATTTAAACATTTAAACATTTAAACATAAACATTTAAACATTTAAACATTAAACATTTAAACATTAAACATTTAAACATTTAAACATTTAAACATTTAAACATTTAAACATTTACATTTAAACATTTAAACATTAAACATTTAAACATTTAAACATTTAAACATTTAAACATTTAAACATTTAACATTTAAACATTTAAACATTTAAACATTTAAACATTTAAACATTTAAACATTTAAACATTTAAAAGTATAACTTCTACTTCTTAAAGGAAGTAGTTATTTTTTGCTTTCAATAAAACTCATCTTTTATGTTGCCTACTTCTCATTCCACTTGACTTTGACATTGACCTCTAATTTCTTTCATCACTTATTTCTAGCCTAGGTTCATTGTCAGTGTCAGCATTGGTTGGAGGCTAATGACTACCAACCTTTTCGACCTTCTCATATTTGACTCTCGGTCATTGACATGTTAATTTTGTATCCTATTAATTTGTTCTGTTCTGTTTCTCTATGATTCCCTCCATCGATCTTATACAAAAATCACTTGGTGTTGGAGTCCTATTCATGAAAGATATTGGAATGAATATTCTAAATTCAGATCGGAATTGTTTGTCCTGTGATCAAGTAATGTGCTTGGAATATTAGTTTTTATAGTATCATTTCTATCTGTACCACTAAACTCTATTGATATGGAGAACAGTCTATTCCAATTTTGGCAATACTATCACTAATAATTCATAAATGATTTTAATATCATATAATTAATAATTCTCAGTGTAGATCATCTTGCACATCAGGAATCAATAGCCAACAAATCGAGGGATCAATAGCGTTAATTTCACAAATATGAATATCTATTTCATTCTACATTAAACATTTTTGCTGAAACAATTTCGAACAAATAAGAGTTTTTTTTTCTCAATAATATCTCGTATTGCAATCAGTAGATTACTGAAGTACCGTTTTATGTACTTTTTAGTGATATATTCTTAAAAAATCTAGACTCAAATTGAGAAGAAATCAGGAAGAATAGATTCAGGATCGACTGTGTAAATGTAAGAACAAAAGATACAGAAGAGTGATTGAATGTGATCAATCTATTCGATCATAGATGAATTTTATTCTTGGATGAGTATAATGGAGATGTCAACACGAGATTATACAATTTCACAAATTCTCAACCAAGGTTATTTGAAGATTCGTATATAGAAATTATACTGTGTGATAATGGGGGTATTTTCTGAATGGTCTACCAAAACCTACTGAGCTTGAACATTTGAATGTCTTTTTGGGTGAATGGTCTCCAAGGGTCCCCAAGTATATTCTTCAATTCATTATCTGAACATTTTAAGAATGTTACAAGCTCTATAAGAGTATGAAAATGTAGTGAGGATTGGTGGTACGGTTTTAATGGTATTGAAAGACAAGCATACCTGTATCTGTGATAGCTTCTCTTGATAATGGTAGACAGTTCATAGAGGTGACAGTTTATGAATGAAGTGAAAAGCAAATGGTAGAGGCAACTCGTAGTAAAAGTAAAGAGTAGCGTTAAATGAAAAGAAGTAGTGATACAGGAATATGAGGCAAATGGACGCAGAATTGACCGGCGGAAAGTGAAGGTGAGAGAAAAGGAGAGTGAAAAAGCGTGAGAAAATGTGACAGTTAGTGGAGAGAAGTGTGAAGGAGGAGGAGGTGTAGTGTGAAGCAATCGTATCAGCGCTGAAATACGATTGAAGGCTGAGTGAGACTGGCCTGCCCCTGCCCCTGCCCCTGCCCATGTCACTGCCCCTGCCACTGTCCCTGCCCAGCCCATGCCACAGCCACTGCTCCTGCCCCTACCCCTGCCCCTGCCGGCCCTTGTCGATAATAATATTGGCGTGAATCAAGTGGTTGCAATTCTTCACCCTTCTTCCGTGTGTAGTGGAGAGGACGCCGTCTAACCAGTCTACTGCTATCATCATTCAGTGTGTCGCTGACTTCTGATAACACCGCGTCAATCTGTTCTGTTCTCATCTGAAACACTTCTACTCGTAGTTCTCCATCGGTCGCTTGTGGATCCACTAGTTTCTCAATTGAAAGATTGTTTTGTCTGAATTTAACTTACATTAGTTCCAATGATTCCCTCAAAATGAGTCATGGTACCTCCATTGAATCTTGGACTATTATGCTTCAATACAACTTATAGTCTCAAAAAATATTGTTTGTTCCGATCTAACTCACACTCTATAATTACTCATTTTTATTAAATTTACTTTCATTGTGAATAATGAGGTAACAATATTTGATACTCTCATCATTAAACTATTAAATCTAAACAATTAATATTTCAAGTGAGCCCCTTTTTAGTTATCTACTTGATCATATCTTTTTTACGACCAATTCACAAGAATTCGATAATATCATAATTATTGTTCTCGTTATAAGGCTCCTTTGTTGAAAATAGTACAATCTTGACTGAATACATGGAGTGAGATTTGAGTGTTCATGAAAACTAGTGTGGTGAAGTGAGGGACTAATTTTTATAATGTCATGAGTATCCATGCATCTTCGGTAGAGTAAATTGGAGAAGTTCGAAGAAGATTACGACGGTTTTTCAAAAGTATCTGCTGAGAGATATGTCTATTCTGTTCCTGTATATTTTTGGAGTAAGTGATTCAAAAATAATCATTCTCTGTCAGTTGCAACAGTTATTGAATTGATTTTGTTGCTCTCTAGACAATATAAATACCTTTAAATACCTTATAATACACATACATGTATCAATGGGTCGAGAATCCCTTGATCAATTTCCTTGAACGATTTTCTTATATAATAAAATTTCAAAGTTATTATTGAATATGCTCTTAAAATTCTTTCTGATAATTTTCTTGGATTTTCTCTAATAATTGAGCCCATTAAATTATGATTGGAATGATTTCCGTATAACCGAGTTTCGTTTGGCAGATTATGATTACTATACGTCACTATACATTACTATGATTACTATACATTACTTGATTGTGTGCCGTGCTATGAATTTAGAAAGTTAATTTGGAATTTAGAATTTAGAAGCACACACAATATAACTTAATAAAGGGGATGCTTGATAAACATACTTAGTGCTAGAGAACGAGAATCCAGAAATGACAAAAGAGACAACGAAATAGAGAGAAGATATCAAGTATATTGTCGCCTTTAACAGTTAAATTCAACAGTGAATGGAACAAAAATCAAGTTGCATCATGAAAACCGAAAATAGAATTACTAAATTTAGAAAGTTATCTCCGATACATATACATAATTCGGTAGTAACCTACTCTGTCTGCTTTACATTAAAAACGTTATAGATTAAATCATAAGAAGCTTAAAGGACTTTAATTTCAGAAAGAAGAATTGAAAGTTACCATAGATATTTCTCAGAAGTTAATCATAAATAACAATAAATATTTTTGAAGAAAGATCAACATAAAATTCAGAAAACTCTTAGATACTTTTAAAACACTCTCAAAATATCATCAAATATTTATAATCCCCGACAATATCTATTCTGTATCTTTATATCATGAAAGCTGCAAAGACAAATATCCATAAAGTATCACATCACGGAATTCTACATAGCAAGACTATTCAAAAAATGTGACATTAAAACAAATTTAGAAAAAAGGTTAGGGTCCTTGAAACTTCAACCGATTCTTTACAACTTAAAGATGAAAATATCATTAAAAAAAAAATTCATCAACAATGGACTTTTAAACATTTTATGTACTAATTCAACTCTAAATAATTTAGTATATTATTGAATATAAATTAGAAGAAAACTGAAATTCCCAGCTGGATCCTTACAGAGAAAATATGGCCTCACATTTCAATTTAAAGATACAACCAAAATCTACTATTGAAACGAAATAGAAATTTGAAATCTATTAATCCCCAAGTCCTAAATCTCAAAGTTACGATTTAACAAAAAAAAGAGAGTCTAATTCAGCACGTTTTAATTGATTTAATGGTTCACGTTTCACTCCCCTTTGAAAGTCTATAATCACTGAAACCCATTCTGCCACATTCGGAGTTCCTGGGACGTTTGTTCAATTTGGAAAAAGTTGTCACCTCAAAGCTGTTTCGTCAATTTGAATCTAGGCTCGGTGATTCAGCTCTACACGTCCAGATGGGACAGGAGACAGCAGACCCCAAGCTTCTAGGACTGTCATCGATTTAGAGGCATCTCAGCGGCTTAAAGACACACGTTCACAAGACATTCATGGACCCGTACATTGACCGCTGTTAGAATAAAAAAATAAACTAGGATAATACAAATTGACTCAATTTCAGTTATATCAGAAAATCAACATTATTTAGGTTTCTCCTATATGAAACTCAAATACAAAAAATACTTTAAAATACAAGTACCATTACTTTTATATCTTGATTCAATAAAATTTATTTGTAGTCAGGGTCATGCCCTATATACAAAGAGGTGAGTACATATTAATTATTCCATAATACAAAACTTTAATTGACTAGTTGATTGAATAACTTTTCATAGCAAGGTATTTCGAGTATTGTTGTTAGTTTGTTCAGTCTGTTCTCTTACATAAATTACATATATAGTGTAATTTAGAAGATAAATTACATGATTGGTGTTTCCTCAAGAATCAAGAAAGCTTTTCATTAGAATCAGCAAAACATACAATCTATGTCACTAAATACTAATAGAATTCATAATGATATATACTACAAACCTCTGTAAATTTGGATTTAAACAACAGTAATTTAAATTCAGGTTAATAGCTTCCTCTTCAGAAATAATATCAAACAAAAATATCTTGATTCCTTCTAATAGGTACTCAACATTTCTACAAAACATACCGTTCATTTTCTTCCATTATTGACAAGTTTGAAAGACTTTATAAAAATTACAATTAGCATTTTTCATAACAAGAGAATGAAGATGATTATTCTCAATTACTTTACTTTACTAATATCACAATAAATTCAATACTTTGATGGGAGCTTTCATCGATAATAATTTCCTTGATTATATTATAATCTATGACGTACCTTATTTAGTAGCGGTAATTGGAGGAAAATCTCCATTTTAAGACAACAACTTTTGATTCTCTCTCTTCTTCTTACATATCGTAATTAAAGCATTTACTTTTCAAGAAACTACTAAAACGCAAGCAAACTGAACATGCTATTGCAACAGAAAGTTGCACAGCCAATAAAAGAAAAGACTAAAGCCGGCCAAAAGCCATAATAAATATCTAACCACTACATAAGTACAAGCAAATTTATTGAGAGACTACATCTTCAGCTCTGTTAGCAGCAATGGACAGATGCTGAATGAATCCACTTCACTTCTCTCGTCTTGCCGTGGACAGCTGTGAACAGCCATACTTGGTTCTCAACTACTGCAACTTAACCAAAGTCATCTGTGATTGGGAGTTACTATTTTCTAGAAAATATTTATCAGAATTTCCGCCAATAGAATGGAACGGTACAACTATAATTCAAGATACGTTCTCCCAGCAAGTGACAGCTATTTTCCAAATTCCTAACTAAATAAGGCATGATTCAAATCAAATCAAATCAAATCCATTTATTGCCAACGACAAGTATAAAACAAGTATAGGCCACATCATAAAAATACAATCATTGTTATACATGTCATCATCACAATTTAAAAATTTTTCGTATTAAAGCTAAAATATTCATCCAGATTGTAAAAACAGTTTCTAATTAGAAAATCTTCAATTCTTAATTTGAAATCTTCCACAGCGAACGAAGTCTCTAATGTTTAATGGATTGGTTGAAGAATCGAATTGCACACGCCCTAAAACTCACATGACTGGATTTGTACCGACAGTATTCATTTCTCAGGTTCAATTTACTTCTGATATTGTGGGAATGAATTTCAGAATGACTGGAAAAGGACATAACATTAGTTTTTACGAACAATAAACATTGAAATATAAAAATACAGGGTAAACACATAATTCTAAGCTCAATGAAAAGAGGTTTGCAATGCGTAAGGGGTGCTACTTTACATATATTTCTTATTGCCCTCTTTTGTAAAATAAACAAAGAATTAGCATCATTGTAGTTTCCCCATAATAACGTACCATAGAAAAGATGAGAGTGTACATAGCTATAGTAAACAGTAATCAGGATTTTTTGAGACACTATTTCCTTCAGTCTCTTGAGCATAAAAATACCCCTTGTGACTTTTGGGATAGTGCAATCAACATGACTCTTCCACTTCATATTACTTTGTATGTTGAAGCCTAGGAATTTGACTAAATGTGGTGAATGTCGGGTTCCATAAGACACAGATAAATCCTGTGTTTTGTCTAAATTCAAAGCAAGTTTATTAGCTCCACACCAATCTGACACAAGATTCACCTTTTCTTCTAGAACAGTTTCTCTCATTTCGCTACCAGTAATTACATTTAGACATACATCATCCGCATACATGTAACACTTTGTACTCTCATCCTCAATGTTCCCTAGCAGGTCATTCATATATATTATGAATAACAAGGGTCCTAAGATTGAACCTTGTGGCACTCCAGTTTTAACAGGCTTAAAACCAGACATTTCTTCATTAAAAGAAACAGCTTGGAATATATCATTCAAATATGACCCTATCAGTGCTACAGATATAGAATTTAAACCTAAATTTTCCAGTTTAGTCAGAAGAATGTTATGGGAGACTGTGTTGAAAGCACGTGACATATCGAATAGTTTTGCATTTACAGAATTTTTTCCTTCCATACCAGTTAGGATATCCTGAATGAAAGACATCACCGTCTGACAAGTGGTATGATAATCAATAAAACACGGATTCTTTGCCTTATAAGGTCATGAACCAGGCTGATGCTCCAGGAAAATCAACGATTCTCCCAGTAGCATACCTCCTACGCACACAATTACAGAGTCGACACAACACAACACAGAAAAGCAAAGCGGTGAAATAAATTGTTATAACAGACTGACTTCTCATGATAATTCGCATAATCCTCATCATTCACAATTGGAACAATGAATATTGTTACAATAGTGACACTATATCTCGTGCTATTGGATAGACACGTTGAATCATCAGTCTCGGAATGACTTGAATGATATAATCCAGGTTATAGGTTGTACCTTCCCGTGAGGTACTCCCCAACGACAAAAGTAACACGAATATTTTTTAAGTTTTGGATTTGATTGGATTTGTTTATTCTTTTGAATCATTTGCTCAGTATTCTATCAATTTGGTTTCGATTAATTTTTTTTAATTAACCGAACAAAGTGAGGTCTAAGATTCAAGTCGACGGTTTGGCATTTCTCTCAATGTTTAAATGTTTGAATGTTTAAATGTTTATATGTTTATATATCAATATGTTGCGCATTTACGGCGAAACGCGGTAATAGATTTTCATGAAATTTGACAGGTATGCTCCTTTTTAAATTGTGTGTCGACGTATATACAAGGTTTTTGGAAATTTTGCATTTCAAGGATATTATCAAAGGAAAAAGGAGCCTCCTTCATACGCCAATATTAGAGTAAAAATCAGACTAGAATTATTCATCATAAATCAGCTGACAAGTGATTACACAGATGTGTGGAGAAGCCAGTCTATTACTGTATTTGTATAAGGTCTATAGTTTCAATCAAAGACATTAAAGAGGTATGCATCTTCAAGCTTGGTTTACACCAAAGTTATTAACAAAATGGTTATAACTTAATCCTTATAGATTCTATTAGATTGAACGGAAGTTGACAAACACATATGTTCATCATGTGTATGATAAGTTATGTTCAATCTAATATAATCTAAAAGGATTAAGTTATCAACATTTTTTAATAAATTTGGTCTAATCGCAGCTTTAAGGTCTGTAATAGAATTGGACTCAACACGAGCTTTATTCGACATTAAATATGTGTCTTAGTAACAGAGATAACAGATTATAAATATTACAGCTGTTTTATCATCACAATCTTCCCCCCTTAATATCAATCGGCACTCGTGGGGTATGGGGCGAGCTGGCGAAGTGAGACTGTCGATTCTCTGCCGTCGTTGTGGCGAACAAACGCATATTCAGGGTTACTCTCGATTAATTCAACTTTTTCAACTTGCGATTCTTGTTTTGAGTTTTTTGTCATCTTCTTCAACCATACTGGTCCAGGTGTCAATAGCCAGGTTGGTAATGGTTTTCCATTACTTGAGTTTCTTGCATGTAAAAACATCCGCTCATGTGGTGTGCAGTTGGTGCTTGTGCATAATAGGGAACGAATAGAGTTAAGGGCATCGGGGAGAACTTGTTCCCAGTGACTGTTGTTCAAACCTCTCGATTTTAGGGCTAGCATCACACTTTTCCATATAACTCCATTGTACCGTTCGACTTGCCCATTACCGGCTGGATTATAGGGCGATGTTCTGCTGCTGGCAATTCCTTTTGATAGTAGGAAATTTTTCAAAGCTGATGACATAAACGATGTTCCTCTATCGGAATGTATGTAAGACGGTACACCAAAAAGAGAGAATAGTGATGTAAGGTGTTTTATTACTGTATTAGTAGTCATGTCAGGACAGGGGAAGGCAAATGGGAATCTGGAATATTCGTCTATAAGAACTAAAATATACTTGTTCCTTGAACTTGATTGTAGTGGGCCTTTGAAATCCATATTAAGACGTTCAAATGGTCGAGTTGCTTTGATAAGGCGGCCAGTTCCTTTGGCATAGCGTGGTTTCATTTCAGAACATGTAATACATTTGGAACATACTTCTTTTACATCATCTATTGAATATGGTAAGTTCTTTGTTTTGGTCCAATGATGGAGTCGAGTAACTCCTGGATGACACAGGTCCTCATGAATTTTTATCAGTTTCTTTATATCTGTATGGCATCCAACAGTGGCACAGACTCTTGATAGTGTATCTGCTGGTATATTCTCTTTTCCAACTCTATAAATTATATTGAACTTATATTCTGACAATTCAAGGCGCCATCGTTGGATTTTGTCATTCTTAATCTTGCTGGTTTGTTTATTACTAAACATGAATGAAACTGATTTCTGGTCTGTGATAAGTGTAAATTCTCGTCCAAGTAAGTAATGTCGCCATTTCCTGATTGATTCCACAATGGCATAAGCTTCTTTTTCCACTGCAGAGTGCCTAGTTTCAGATGTGGAAAGAGTTCTTGAGAAAAACGCCACTGGTCTCTCATTCTGTGTTAATACTGCTCCAATAGCGTAATCTGAGGCATCAGTTTCCAAAGTGAACGGGACTTTTTCATCAATGTGCACTAGAACTGCAGATTCTATTTCTTTCTTTAATGATTCAAATATATTTCTGCATTCTTCATTCAACGGGAAGTGAGTATTATGCACAAGTGGATGGATCTTTTTTGAAAATTCTTTTATCCATTTGGAGTAGTGTGCAAGCATTCCAAGGACACGCTTCAATTCTTTCTGATTTTTTGGAGCTGGTAAGTCAAGGAGTGGTTTCAATCGATCTGGATCGGGCTTAATCATACCCTGACCAATTTCGAATCCCAGAAAGGTTAAATTCTCCATAGATATTTTACACTTTTCTTCATTAATCGTGAGGCCATATTTTTCTGTTGCTCTCCAGAAATTTTCTAAATTTTCATCATGTTCTTCTTGGGTCCTTCCGCATACAATAATATCATCTAAATAGGCATAACATGATGTCAAATTTTCTTGTTCTATGATTTGATCAATCACTTTCTGGAAAGCAGCTACTCCATTCGTGACTCCGAACGGAATTCTTTTGAATTGATACAGTTTGTGTCCAACTTCAAATGCGGTGAAATGCCTTTCCTCAGGCAAGATTGGTATCTGGTGATAGGCAGATTTCAGGTCAATAGATGAGAATATTTTATATTGCGCTACCTTATTGACTAATTCTTCCATTAGTGGTAGTGGATAGGCATCCAAATTCGTGAATTTGTTGATGGTCTGTGAATAGTCAATCACCATACGTTTCTTTTGGTTCTCTCTTGAAGTAACAAATGCTTGAGCTCTCCAAGAAGAATGACTATTTTCTATAATATCAGCATCTTTAAGCCGTTTGACTTCATTCATCATAAACAAGTAATCCTCTTCTGAATGTCGTCTCGATTTAGTTATTATAGGCCGACAGTCCGGTTGAAGATCACGAAACAATGAGACAGGTTCTACTGTAGCTTGGGCTAGAGCACACTTTTTAATTTCATAAGTAGGCCTTCTTGCGTCATTGTCTTCATTCAGTTGTAGTGCTGCTTTAGATCCACCGAAATCAAAAGTGATGGATGAAAAGTTCTTTAGAAAATCGTGTCCCAAAATTACACTAGCGCAACATTTGTTCAATACGATCAAAGGAAAATCATTATATTCTTCGTTCTGGAAATATATTTCACTCAAAGCGCACTCAGTTGTTTTAGTGTTGCAGGCACTTGAAGCAAATGTAATCAAATTGGAATATGGCATAGTTTTCATCTTCGATTGTACTACTAGTTTCTTATCTATAAAACTTGCTGTGCTCCCAGTGTCTAATAGTGCCAATGTATCTATTCCATTAACACGTATAGGAACAAGACATTTTGAGAGGTCAGTGCTGGTATTTGCTGCTGAAATTACTGTGGCAGATACCATTTGGTTTTTTTATCGTTTCGTGCTCTGCATACTTTTGAAAAATGGCCTATTCGATTACAAGTTAGGCATGGTTGTCCTTTTGCTGGGCATTGGCTATTATCAGTATGATTATTATAGCCACAAAATCTGCATTGAATCTTCTTTTGGTAAGAATTACGGACTAAAGTCGTTTTCTCGGTATTTTTATTCTCGTTTGCTAGGACTGTGTTAACATATTCTGAACTGGTTTCGTATTCTTTAGCAATGTTTTCAGCATTCTCTAACATTCGTGCTTGTGAGATAGCGTCTTGCAAAGTTAGCGATTTCATTTCGAAAAGATGTTGTCTGATTTTCGATGATTCTAATCCGGAGATGAACGCGTCTCGGATATATTCACTTTTGTTATCGTCAGCCGTGACTGCTTGAAAGTTACATGGTAAACTTAGCCGTTTTAGTTTATTATAGAATTGATCAATTGATTCTCCATGGGTTTGTTTTGCTTTAGATAAGCAGTAACGTGCATGTACTACATTTTGAGGTTTTATAAAGCTTTCTTCAAGAGTTGTTATAGCTTCTTCAAATGATATACAATTGCAAATACTTTCAAAAATATTCGGTGACACATAATTGATCAAAACATTCAATTCATCCTTTTTCGGGATTGAACTGTTTTTTAAGAAGTTTAAAAATGTTACCTTCCAATGTCTCCACGTTTTCGGTGCTTCATCTGAATCTTGGTCAATCGATAAAACTGTTGGTTTCAGTATTTTTCCAAGCATTTGGTTTTGCGAATCGTTTTCTCCTTCACTGACTAAATCTTGATGTTTACTCGTTTTTCTTTTCGGACCCATTTATTTTATTTTTAATGTCGAATAAATTGTAATAGAATTGGACTCAACACGAGCTTTATTCGACATTAAATATGTGTCTTAGTAACAGAGATAACAGATTATAAATATTACAGCTGTTTTATCATCACAAGGTCTTTGGTTTCAATATTTTGTTTTGCAGTCATGGTATTATTATGCGTGCCCATGAGTATCAATATTCTCACATTCGAAAAAACTAATTTGATAGGTGAATAAAAATGAACAAATGAACTGAATATTTCTGGAGGAATTATAATATTTTTGATTCTATAAAATTTAATTTTCATCAGATAGAAAGATCATCACGGAACTGGATGAATTATATCATATGAAATACAAATTCAAATGTGAACTGAGTTTGTTAACATTTAAAACAGTTGACATCTGGTACTTGTGGATGAGAATACTGCGTGAGGTCTACTGTTCACAGAGCTACTAGTATAATAGGATTATAACGAACGAGACCTGATATACATTTGATTCAGTTTAAAATGGAATTTACTTTAAACTGGCACTGTTCAAACGGCACTAAATGTGATCTCACTCAACTCAATGTACTCGTAACATGTCAGAGAGCAAAGTGCGATCTAGAGATGACTGTGAATGAAGCCCTAGAGGGACAAGATTGGTCAGTGTCTGTATTTGATTGTAGCGGTGAGCGGCCTCAGGCCTCAGCAGTGGTTGTGGACTGCATGGGTTGGGTTGAGCCAGGGGAGAAAGTGAATGAGGCAAGTGGGTCATGGATTAGTGACGTCACGCCACCACCACCGCACCACACCTCACACATAGCGCGTCAACAAGTTATAGGCTCAAAGCATAGAATCATTATCGAGATTAATCGCCCCATTTAGTTCTCATGATTCATGCATTCTATTGTATTGATACAGGTGGTTTACATGGTACCTCTCATTTAGTAGGTTATATGTTGTGTGTTTGGGTGTTGGAGTCCACCTGAAATTCGTCATCAATTCTAATGATTAAGCGCAATAATTGATCATAATCAATGATTAAGCGCATGCGCAAGTTTTTGTAGGGTAGTTAACCTAAATTTAGCACAAATTTTTTCCTAAAAATCGTGACATCTGGTTACTTACACATGAATAGTAATTGACTCTTTAATGAATAGAGTGACAAGAAAGTTGTAAGTATAACAGCCGCTTGAGATTTTCCCTAGTCCATATCATGCTATCTAGTCTAGATTTTGATGAGGGAAATTTGTTCTTTCTTGACATAATGTAATATTCTGAAATGAAACGGAAATACACTTAGTCCAGGCAATGAATGATCAAAAAAGGGTATAGAGGGAAAAGTTGGGAAGACACTTTTTGACCCCGCAGTTCTGTTAAGGGTAGTAAGGAGGAAAACATATCAAAAGTCCCCACCCCTACCACCTGTGCTAAGGGGGTGGAGGTGGTTTAAAGGTACCATTTTTATATTTCTCGCATAAAACTCAAAACTATGTATCCTAAGGACTTGACTGTCATATAACAAATTAAAGCTTACATAGTTTCCTACAATATTCATTCCACAACTTTTTTTATTTAATCGATCAAAATAATCTGATTTGTTGACATGACATGATAATCATTCTAAACTAGAGTACTGTATATCGTAATATTTTCAAGGTTGATTATTATTTGACAATTTTTAGTAATTAGTGAGTGTTATTTTGTTATTCAATTGGTTTGTAAATAATCTGAATTGGAACTTTTTTGTTTTCAAATGTTTGAACTGAAAAATTGAACCTGAATTCAAGTGTATGGAACATAACCTACTTTCTGGACTATTTGTAGTGTAAAAATAAAAATTCGGGGAAGAAAAAGTTTTGGGCTGTTCCTGTTAGTCCTTCCCCAATCATTTTAAAGAATTTTGTTCGGTCTATCAATAGTCAATAAATAAATAAATAACGAGCGAAGCTCGGTGCCCCGATATTAAACATTTGAACATAGAGAGAAATGCCAAACCGTCGACTTGAATCTTAGACCTCACTTCGCTCGGTCAATGAATTTTGGGGATGCGATATTTTGATTTTTCACATACTCACTCGCTCACTTACTTTTTTACTATCCACAGACGACGAAAGCCTCAGCTGCTTCAGCTAAGGATGAATTATCCTTTTAATGTCATTCAGCGAGTTTTCCCAAGGATGAGACCTAGTACAATCGAATTTTTATATCATAAACCTACTATGTTCCAAATTTCGTGAAAATCGTTAGAGCCGTTTCCAAGATCCGTTGAACACAAATAGCCATTCATAAATATAAATAACCAGATATAAAAATACAGAAATTGCTCACTTAATATAATAGGATAGCCCAGTCAATAATGTTTTTTTCGATCCGAAAATTGAATAAAAGCTGAATCTCTCACCATTGATAGGACCCTCCCAGAGGGTCATTCTCCCAAAAGTCCCAAGAAATCCTTTTGGATCTTTCCCCCTAGCCCCCCTCAAAGTTGAAAAATGCAGGTAATCACGGGAAATCAATTATCTCAATAACCATTGATAGGGAAGCGTTCTATTATATGTCAATATTAGTTATATTCATTTTTTCAATGCCACTCATCAAGCCACTTGCATTGCGAATCCATTGATGTATGTTGTTAATTTTTATGTATTTGCGATTCGATTCGAAGCCGTTGAAGGAGAAACAGCCGATGCGGTACGGCGCGGCTGATTCTCTTCGCCATAGTACACAGTAAACAGAAAATCAATTATCTCTGTGAAAATTAATCGAAAAAAATCTATCATATGTCATTCGATTCGTTACTTTATGGACTACAATATTAGTCGTATTCATTTCCTCGATAAAACAAACAGTTTCCTTGATAAAATAATATATATGTAAAAATTTAGGAGTTTTTCGATTTGATTTTTTGTTTTCTCCGATTAACTTCGAAGCAAGTAATTTAAGTGGAAAATAAAACGGATAATTAATGTAGCCACTTTCAATGCGAATCCATTGATGTATATTGTTATGTATTTGCGATTTGATTTGTCGCTGTGGAAGGGGAAACAGCCAATGCGGTACGGTGCGGCTGACTCTCTTCACCAAAGAAAACAGTAAAATAGTGTACTGGTTTCTAAGTTGCATCTTATTTACACTATGGCTCTCGAAACAATCAATTTTGTCTATTGTTTTCACATGCGCTGAAACTAAATTTCCACTTTTTTATTCTCTAAACTCTAAATTTCAGAATTTTTGAGATTCAACTAAGTTGATTACAGCAATTTATTGAACTTTCATTGACTGTTCAGGAAGTCTATATTTTTTACGTGAATAAATTATAATGCCACTATCACAATACGGTCATCATATTGCTGTCTATGTTTTGAATGAGATGTGATAATTTAACTCATTCTTATGTTGTTATATATGTGCTTAATCATGCATTCTATGACAGACAAAGATATTGTTTGCAACCGATAAAATATTCATACATAATAATATACATAATAAATATTTATATAGATGTGTATGATCATATATCTATGCTATAATTTATCATTAGTTATAAAAGTCAAAAACTGAGATGAATGATAGATTACAATAGTGTTGAACAGTGGCAATTCCCTGAAAAATCATAGAGTGCAGTGTTTGCTGTTTTCCATTGTTAATATTTTCAAAGCCAGGTTGATAATATACCTATAGTTGAGGCAAATATATAATGACGGCTGAGGCATCAAAAAATTATACATTGGGCTTGTTGAGTTGAAACTTTCTATGATTCTCTCTGTAAAGTAGCTTATCTCACGTTCTTACTAGTCTAATCTACATATCTGAACAGTCCAATATGAAAATTCATTAGATTCTAAAGATGGAAGCAATGCAAACATACAAATTAAGGAAGAGTAGGCATGCATGAAAAGTAGGAAAATCATGAAAGTGTTTCACATTCTACCCTCGCAATCACAAGTTGATCAAGTAGGATAGAAAATACTGATTAATCAATATTGAACACCAAATGTACGGTCCATTGGAGATGGAAAATTCGTAAATAATCATAAACCAAGTACAAAGTAGCCTATCGTGTAAGATGAATTGAAAGATGATTCATCATCTTCTATTATTTGTTAACACAGTCCGGTTACGGATTTCGTGGGCACTTCGTGAAGATGGAAACAGACCCAAATATTCTGATTCTAGAGTACCTCAGGATATCCGAACCACTTGATGCGCATTTGGGGGTCGGGACTGGGCCGCGTAATGGCTGATTAAAAATGTCGGATCCAGCATTTCGGCTTGATACTATCATCTTTAATTTGAGTTGATCAGAAACATGCATTATTAAGGATGTAACTTATCTTATGTCGAACAATGGACAATACAAATAATTTTCATTAAATTACTATTATGATGATCATTGGAATTTTTGCCTGTGATTGTGAGAAAGTCATTTTGAGAGCCTTGAAATTCGCACCTAGAAAAAGTTGCATTATTACTAGTGTTCTGGCCAGAGAACTCGAATTTTAGCGCCAGAATGCCAGACTGTGGTTCTGCCAATAGCAGGCTTGTGTTTGCGTCGGCGCAGACCGTCCTGCTTGCTTGGCATTGTGGATGGTTTTGTAACTTTTCTCAGTCTTGTCTCGTCAGCCCGTTCTTTTGCAAGAACAAAACATTGTGTTTGTCTGTCATGTAATTTTCGATCGGAAATTTCTTGTGAATTGTTTGAGTTTCGTGTGTGTGAATTAGGAATATGAGAGCATAATTAGTATTGAATTGAATTAATTTGAATCGGATTTGAATTTATAAAGAATCCAGTTTGAGCTTTGTTCAAAACACAGTGCCTAGCCTGCAAGTTGAACGCAAAAAGACAGCCCGGAAGCAAGAACCTGTCTCTTCCCAGATTTCTTCCCACCCTGAACCTGACCAAAACACCTAATAAAGGCTTCGAAGGGCAAGTAGTCAAGATTGGAATAAATTTGGTGAGTTTTTGCTCTTTATTTATTGTTCATTGATGCAGAGTTTAACTGTACAAATAACCTGGCTCAAATTGAAGATTAAATTTTGCCCCTTGTTTGTATTTGATTATTTAAATAGTAAATTACAGTCCTCTGGTAGCTCTAGCCTGAGCTTTGTTCAGAAAATTTTATGTTCCTGCCGAGCCGGGATGAATTTAAATTTGTAATTTGTTGATTAATTCACAAACATTGGATTTAAGCAGTTTCGTATTTGTCCAATGTTGGCATGTTGAGAATGGTCTGATCCATGCTCAACTTAAGTTTGTTGTAGCCTTGTTCTAAGAGCAAGGTTTCTTTTCAATTTGTATTTGTCCGAAATTGAATTTATTTCAGTTAAAATTGTAATTTCCTAAAGCTGGAAAAGAGTGCCCATTGTGCTCTTTTTCAGGAATTTGTTTGTTTGTTGGAGTTTGTATTGTCCATTTTTTATACATGTTAGTGAAGGTTAATCACCAGCATGATTTTGTTTGTTCAATTCAACAAGTTATCGTTTGTTTGTGAGTTGTTGGAAGAACATTATCTAATCATATAGTTTTGTTTTCAGCAATAACTTATCTTGTGAATTGATAATCAAGCTTAACTTTGATAATTCCCTAACTCGTGATTCTTCCTTTCATCTAGTTTTGAACTCATTCTTGTTTTATTGTCTGTTGTTTGTATTGTTGGGGCTGAATTGTTTTGTGTATGAGTTCAAGATGGAGGAAGAATTACAGAAACAAATCAGGGTGCATCGCGCTAAACTGGAACAATTGTATGCCAGATTGCAAAGAATTTATGACCTGTCTAAAAATGTCTCTGATCCAAAAGTTGCTGAGCAATTTTCAATCTTGTATCCTCGGGTGTCTCAGACCATTTCGGATTATGAAAAGACAGAATTAGTGGTTAATGAGTTGGAACTTGAGTTGAATAAAGATCATGTTGTAGCATTCAATGACTCACACCTAGATCTGTTTCAGTATATTGAAGTAGCAGCTAACACTCTCAAACAGAGAGAGGCGACTGTCGCTATTGCTCAATCTTTGGCAGCTACAGCAGCTAGTTCACAGCCGAATCGGTCCGAGTCGGTACTGCCTAAAATCGACCTTCCGAAATTTGATGGGAACCAGACTCAATGGTCGGTGTTTTATGAACTATTTAAGGCATTGGTACATGACAACAAGAATTTGAACGATCAGCAGAAGGTCCAATATCTTGTAAGTAGACTTACTGGACAAGCAGCAAATATTTGTCATCATTTGCCACCATTGGCTAACAATTATCAAATAATTTGGCAGGCATTATTGACCCGCTATAACGATCCATGGGCGCAAGTTGATGCCTATTTCAAACAAATTTTTGAATTTCGTCCAATAAAATCAGAATCAAAGGCAGGTTGTATTGCAATTTTGGATGGGTTTTGCAGTTCAATCAATGCATTGAAGAGATTGCGACTCACTGATTTGTCAGACTCGATATTCCTCTATCATGGCTTGAGATTGCTGGATCCAAGTTCTCATAGAAATTTTGAATCGGCCGTCCGTGACAAGGCTATGCCAACTTATACCGATTATGTCAAATTCATTGAAAAGCAAATTAAGATTCTTCCTTCTGATGAGAAACAGACTGAATCGTTTAATATGAAGCACAAAAAAGATAATAAATCAAAGGTGTTTGTGGTTCAATCTAATGATTCATCTAATGATGCATCTAGTAAAAATCCCAATTGTCTGAAGTGCTCAAAACCGGGTCATCGGTTAGTAGATTGTGCAAGTTTCTTGAAAATGACTCCTTGGGATCGTTATTGTTTGATTAAAGGAAAGTTTTGTTGTTTTCGTTGTCTTGATGTGGATCATTTGAGTAGAAATTCTCATAGTAAAACTCAGTGTGCTCAATGTCGAGAATCTCATCATTCTTTATTGCACTTTTCCAGATCAAGTTCCAATGAAGGTGTTGCGTCCTCGTTGATCTCCAAGGCAGGTGGCACATCACCTATTAGTTGTTGTTCTACATCCAACGATGTGGAAAATTCGACCTTTGTGATGTCAACCGTCACTGCACATGTTCGAGATTGTAATGATCAGCTTTGTGATGTTCGTTTCTTGGTTGACACCGGGAGTCAGTGTCATTTTGTTACAGCCAAATTGTGTCGGCGTTTGAGACTACCATTCCAGCCCATGAAAACCGTTGTTCATGGATTCGGTGGTGGTACTAGTGAAGTTCGAGGTCGTACTTGTGTGTTGATTCAGTCGAAGTTGGATAATACCATCAAGTTTTCAATGGATGCCACAGTGGTAGATAAAATCATCGACAAGTTGCCTTCTTGTGAAATCGACAGATCCAAACTTTATCATCTTGAAAATCTCACACTGGCTGATGACAAATTCTACCTTCCTAGTAGAATAGATGGCATCATTGGTGCGGAGATAGTTCCTCACTTGCTACATGGGAGTCCTAGTACAGGTGAATCGCACGAATTGATGACTGTTAATAGTGTCTTTGGTCACATTCTGATGGGGAGAGCGCCGATTCTCACTTCAACAACGAATGTGTCGAATTGTTTTACAGCCATCTGTAGTCCATTCGTTAGTAGTCCATCGTTGGATAGTTTTGTGGAACGTTTTTGGGAGTTGGAATCGTGCCCTGCACCAAGCTGTCAACTGAAACCCAAAGAGTTGGAGTGTGAGGTAAATTTTCGGAAGTCTGTACATCGTGTGAATTCTGGTCGTTTTGTTGTTGCCTTGTCATTTGCGGGGCCGCCCAGCAGCTTGGGAGATTCGTATGCTGTCGCCGAACGCAGACTGCTGACTTTGGAGAGACGACTAGAGCTTGACAGCAATACTCGTATTTCATATCAAGAAATATTGATCGATTACCTACGTCAGGGTCACATGTCGTTTGTAGCAGATCAGACAGACCGAGGTGGTTACTACATACCGCATCACTCCATCATGAAAGCAAGCAGCACTACCACGCCCATCCGAATTGTATTCGATGCTGGTTCCAGAACATCATCTGGTTTGTTATTGAACCAGGTTCTTCATGCTGGTCCCAAATTGCAGACTGACATTTTTGTTTTGTTAGTTAATTTTCGTTTGTTCCCAATCGCACTAGCTGCCGACATTAAACAAATGTATTGACAGATATTAGTGGGGGACTCCTGCTGTTGTTATCTGCGTGTATTGTGGAGATTTTCGCCGGAGGATCCAATCGAAATTTATCAGCTCAATTGTGTTGTTTTTGGTTGAAACACCCATATTTGGTGCTTCGCACCGTCCACCAGCTTGTAGAGGAGGATGGAAATAGTTTTCCAGCAGCCAAGGTGAGAATAGCAAGAGACATGTTCATGGACGACTTAGTCACATCTGTCACCACAGAGTCAGAGGCTGCGGAGCTGTATCGTCAGTCCAAGCAGCTGTTTGAGGTTTCTCGCTCACAAAGTGGACTTCAAATTCACCATCAATGTTGGAGAAATTCTCGGAGGAAGAGAAATCGTTTTCGTACAAGGATTTCGAAGCAGACAACTCCTTGGCTATCTTGGGATTGAATTGGCAACCTAGTACTGATCTGTTTCAGTTTCCAGTCAAGAGTGGTGAGGTCGTCGCTACTAAGCGTTCTATTCTGTCAGTGATGGCTCGTATCTATGATCCACTTGGTCTCTTGTCACCGTTTACTTTATTTCTAAAGTGTCTTGTTCAGAAACTGTGGAAATTAGGAGTGGATTGGGACGAGAAGCCGCATGAGCCTATATGCACTCTTTGGGAGAATTGTCGAAAAGAGTTTCCTCTATTGTTGAAATTTGCTGTTCCACATCACGTTGGTTTGTTTCAGGATTCTCACATCAGTTTGATTGGTTTCTGTGACGCATCATTGTCTGGTTTTGATGCAGTTATCTATGTGAAGTCGCAGAAGGAGAGCGAGGAGCCAAGAGTTGTATTATTGTGTTCAAGGTAGCACCATCTAAAGTTGTTTCAATACCTCGTTTGAAGTTGTGTGTGGCACTCTTGTTGGCAGAACTCATGAATTCAGTAGTCACTATTATTAGTGAACGTTGTCATGTGTCTTGTATTGTCGCACTCTCTGATTCTACAGTCACCTTGTGTTGGATTAATGCTCCATCCGCGAAATGGCAAACTTTTGTTGGTAACTTGGCTGAAAAATAGTTTTTCAGAGGCGGGGGTATGTTCTGGCCAGAGAACTCGAATTGTAGCGCCAGAATGCCAGACTGTGGTTCTGCCAATAGCAGGCTTGTGTTTGCATCGGCGCAGACCGTCCTGCTTGCTTGGCATTGTGGATGGTTTTGTAACTTTTCTCAGTCTTGTCTCGTCAGCCCGTTCTTTTGCAAGAACAAAATTGTGTTTGTCTGTCATGTAATTTTCGATCGGAAATTTCTTGTAAATTGTTTGAGTGTTGTGTGTGAATTAGGAATATAACAGCGTAAATAGTATTGAATTGAATTAATTTGAATCGGATTTGAATTTATAAAGAATCCAGTTTGAGCTTTGTTCAAAACTCAGTGCCTAGCCTGCAAGTTGAACGCGAAAAACAGCCCGGAAGCAAAAACCTGTCTCTCCCCAGATTTCATCCCACCCTGAACCTGACCAAAACACCTAATAAAGACTTCGAAGGGCAAGTAGTCAAGATTGGAATAAATTTGGTGAGTTTTTGCTCTTTTTTTATTGTTCATTAATGCAGAGTTTAACTGTACAAATAACCTGGCTCAAATTGAAGATTAAATTTTGCCCCTTGTTTGTATTTGATTATTTAAATAGTAAATTACAGTCCTCTGGTAGCTTTAGCCTGAGCTTTGTTCAGAACAACTAGAAATTTTGTTATTTGTAATATCTATTATAAGTACTGTACATTTATTTTTGTGATTATATATATAAACCTTTTTATCCTAAATCACGATAAGGATAAATAGGGAAATTGTGAGATGGGGATAACATCCATGGTTAAATTTACAAAGCATCAATTTGAAAGCTCTGATAGTAATGATTGTGGACGGAACTGCAATTCTGGCTTGGTATCACCTCTTCATGTTCAGTGAGAATAGAAAGCTTTAGAATAATTTGCTCCCACTATATGTGATAATATTTGGTAACATTTTTGTAAATATTTAAACCGAATGAGCAACAAATTAATCCACTTTCAGCTTGAGAATTTTCAACTTATAAGGAGTACAGTGCTATCATATAGCATCACAGGTAGGCCTACCCTTTTATTTTATTTATTCACATGATCTGATGAATATAACTAATATTGTAGTCCATAATGTAAGGGATCGATTGACATATAATAGAACTCTTCCCTATCAATAATTATAGAGATATTTTGATTTCCCGTGATTACCTGCATTTTTCAATTTTGAGGGTGGCTAGGGGGGGAAGATCCAAAAGGATTTCTTGGGACTTTTGGGAGAATGACCCTCTGGGAGGGTTCTATCAATGGTGAGAGATTCAGCTTTTATTTGATTTTCGGATCGAAAATACCATTATTGACTGGGCTATCCTATTATATTAAGTGAGCAATTTCTGTATTTTCATATCTGGTTATTTATATTTATAACTGGCTATATTGGCTATAATGTTTACAGAGATAATTGAGATCCTGTTTGCTGTTTACTATGGCGAAGAGAGTAGCTGATTGATTATAAATAATTCTATATGGAGCCTGTCTATCTTCTTACTATTGTATTCTTTTGAAATTGGTGTATACGGTTGGAAATATGTAATAAATAATTGGATGAATAAATTATACCACTTAATTATTCTGTTGGTGTTGAATTATTTTCAATCTGTAAGCCAATTTATAACTTTGCTCTGCTGTAGTATATCGCATATTTAAAATTCAGAAATTCACCTTCTGAATTCGATTATTTCTTAAGCCTTCAGTTACTGTGTCTGACACGTTACATTCTGTTAAGAGCCGATCAAATACGATCCTTGGAGTAATTCGTCCTAACTGGATTACCGGAACAGGTACAAGTGGATGTGTTGTGTGGGCTGGATTAAGGTTATTCATAATATTCTTTATCCTCACCAACAGACATATCAGCTCTATCAGCTCGTATCTGTTACCGACTTCAACTTGTTGGTGAACACCTTACTACATGCGGCAGCAGCTGGTGGTAATATAGGCTAAACAATAGAGCATAAATATAAAGAAAATAAAAATCTCAGTACCCTTTTTTTAAAAATATTTTATCACAACATGTTTCGGTCATTTATGCCATTTTCAAGTGATTATCACTTGAAAATGGCATAAATTTTCTTTATATTTATATTACAAGTAGCCCTATACAGGAAAGAGATGAATAGAGCATAACTTTGTAAAGAATCTGTCCTCAATACATCTTCCGAACAGTTATAGATCTCAGAACCATATTATACTCTTTCGGAATTTATTAGAGGTGCAGTCCCGCAAATTATATGCATCATAGTTTTTGCTCGACCTGTCTGGTTTTATATTCAATTACATCACAGGTTATAGTTTCAGGAATATTCAGTGCCTTGCAACCGCTACACTGCAATTCAAGTTTTGAAAAATATTAACAGAAAATGTGTCATGGAGTGAATGAAGGGTGAATGGGTGTTTATGCCATCTGCGACTCTGACAAGCAGGTTGGATCTTGTATTGATCCCCTCAGTTTGGTGTTCCTATAGTGTATCTTCAAGTATTTTCAAATAGAAATTTCAACCTCGGGGACTCAATAGAAGATTTGCATCCTCAAGTGTGACGTCACGGCTTGGGACCCCAAAGAGACGTTACAGTATCCAATGTTAATTTTCAAGAATAATACAAATACTTCATAGAAAATAATGTAATCAATATCTGCTCCATTGGAAAATGCATAGAATATTGATCTTGTTATTTTCATTCTCATCAGATTTCAGTTTTGTAAAATAGAAATTTTAAATGAGCACTCATCATGGACTGACTATACATTAATACTACCATGTGAGAGTGAGTATCAAATTCTTAATGCTGTAGCGAATACCTCATTCTCGAATAACCCCACCAATCAATTGCAAGATATTCTCTTTATTAATTATTTCTTATATAAGCATTACCAATCTACAGTTCTCCTGGGAAAAATACTCGTTTGAAAAAAAAGACATTCTTTTAGATGACAACTCACTCATACTAGACTAATACATCTCATATTATAGATGTCAACTTGTAAATACTCATCATGTAGTTACAAATTTTCCAAATGTTCCCCTAGAAACTGGAAAGAAACTATTGTTTGTAGAATGAACGTCATTGTTGTTCTCCTTGTTGAAGCCGCTGCCTATCACCTAATAATTAACGGGTGGATCGATATTGTCGTGAGGCGGTGGCAAGTAATTGCAATGCAGCCAACAATAGCAAGTTGCAAAATGCTGGCTGATGCTATATATAGATAGCGGATAACAATATTCAGAATTCTGCTGACAGCTCAATGATCTTATCTTGTTTTTATGTGTGAGAGAGAGCCGTTTTAGAGGAAGGGATAGAATGGATGGAGAGTGATGATAACGGGAGGAAGGAGAAATATAAGAGAGAAAATATAAAGGAGAAAAAGAGTGGGGTGATTGAAAGGGAGGAAAATCAACATGGAGGAGGAAGAAGAAGAGAGAAAATGGAAGATTGTTGTGTGGGAGAAGAAAATAAAAGTTTAACCAAATAAGAATTTTACAAGGAGAAGGAATGCATTGTCTAGGTGGAAAATTGAGACGACAAATTGAACAAGAAGGAGAGGAGGAGAAAAAATAAAAAACAAGAAGAATGGATAAGGAACGAAGAGAGAAAAGAAGAAAACGAGAAGAGAGAATAAGGAGAAGAAGAAGAAAAAGAAGAAAATGAATAGGAAAGTTGAACACAAAGAGTGTTAAGCAAACCTATTTGCTTTTTGGTTGTATTTGTTTATTTGAATAGAGGATACGGAATAAGGAGGAAATTGAGAGAATGTAAAATGAGAGTAAAAGAGGAAAATCGTTTCATGAGGGTAAAAGATTTGAAATAAAAGAGGTGTCGTGTGGGAGAGTGGTAGAAGAAGCAGGAGTGGTAAAGGGCGAGAAATTTAAGGAAGATGGTGGATAGGCAGAAAAAAGTAGTTGTGATGAAGAAGGAGGAATGATAATTCGCCCGGCGTTGAATGAGAATGAGGTTGATAAGAATAATGAGAGGAGGATCGATGGAAGAAGAAGAAGAGAGATTATAATGAAGAGGAGGAAAGGAGAGAGAAATATTGTGGAAGGCGGCAACGTTGGCGGCAGCCGAGTAGTGTGACATCATAGCATCAAGGAGAGCTGTGCTGCCAGATGACCTTGAGAAGGACGTAACAAGGACTTGTGCTCGCAATCTATCATCATGATTGTCTTCTCATCATTGTGCACTGGAACCTCTGCAGCATGGACCCTAATAATACGTACACGTCAATAATCTAGGTTTTTCAAATTCTTCTTCAAACCGCTGTAGCCCTCAGTGATAAAACCACCTCTAAACTTTCACGTAGAAGCTATATAAAATATTTCAGTAGCGCCCAATGGCATCTTTTCACGCACAACATGTATCCTCCGTTCGAAGTTCATACAAGAGGATTTCGATCTTTATAAGACGTAGTTCTAATACTGCCGACCTCCAGCATCCGAAACAATGATGTCTGTGATATCCGGAGGTAGCCCGTGCTCAGCAAGGGTCTATTTTAAAAGTTGACTAATTAAAAACTTGAGCGAGTAGAATCTTGAAGAGCTAGAAGTACGCCTAAAACCATCTTCGGTTAATTATATGCAAAATTTCAAGTTTATTTCAGTCCAGTAGTTTAGGCGTGGTGATGCATGAAACATAATTTTCCTATCCCGTATAAGCCAGTTTTTTTCTTTATTATAATATAGATAAGTTCTTCAACTTGGTACTAACATACGTGGGCATACAAGAAAAATCCACTAAATCAATAAAAGTAAATTTCTCAGGAAATCAATTTCTAATTTCTAACATCAATAATAATTTCCTTGTAGTGATTTTTCACAAAATAATATCATACTGCAAGAAATGAAATATTCTTCATTTGTTTGATAATTATTATTATTATTATTATTAGCCGTCAAGCTCCCAGATGGAAGACGCTGAGCAAAATTTGGTTCATTTTTTGTTTTTCTTGTTCTTTTTATCAATCCACCAGTTTTTCATTTTCAGTGAGAACTCCGCTTTCCTTGCTTCACTCCATTTTGTTCCCACTCTTGGCACAGTCATCTCTGGTTTAACTTCCCATTTTTCAACCTTTTCTCTGAAACTGTTCCTGTTGTATATTTCATCATTGTTAATGTTAGCAAGTATTAAGTCCTTCTTGACGTTTTTCATCCATGCACCTCCATTACTAAGGGTTGCTACATATGTTACTATTCTTTTTGTAAGTCTGTGATCTGGAAGCCTCATTATGTGACCATAAAATTTAAGGCGCCTTTTCCTGATGTCTGCTTCTATGTTAGAGTATTCTTCAACTTTGGCTGTTTTCTGTAGTCTATAACCATCTTCGGTCTTTCTTGGTCCAAGTATTTTTCTAATTATCTTCCTTTCTTCTTTTTTCAAATTTTCAGTATCTGTTTTTCTGCTAAGTGTTAGGGTCTCGCTGGCATACAACATTGTTGGCTTGATTACTGCGTTATAATGTTTGATTTTGGTATTGATAGACATACATCTCTTATTATAAATATATTGCACTAGCCCTAGGCCTTTACGAGCTTTCTGTATCCTTTCATTTTGTGCATGTTTTTCTGATATAATTTCCCCAAGATATTTAAAGTATGGTACCTTCTTAATTGTTCCATATTTTGTTTGTAATTTAGTAACTTCTATATTTGATGTTGTGAAAACAGTTTTTTCAAATGATATTTGTAAGCCTACTTGTTCAGCACATTCTTTTAAAATTTCTATTTGTTTTATTGCACTTTCCAATGAATCT